>NW_017678519.1:3318-13465 GCF_001879085.1 Nicotiana attenuata
CTCGCCGTCTGCATGGAACCAACACTGTCCCTCCTTGCACAATATTGCTCTATTTTTAGTACTATTTATTTGCTTTTCGATCGGGCTAAGCTCTGCCCTCCATTTCACAAGACTAAGCCTTGTCTTGTTAACATCATACTATTGCACATCATGGGCTGGAATATCGCCAATCTATCCAAAGGCGTCATAGTCTAAAGGCATCATCCTCATAGCCGGAAGACACCATGCCATGGCCTGAGGATCTCTCAAAATTGCATATCATTATCCAAAGGCGTCATGGTTCGGAGGCACCATTTTCATGGCCCGAGAACATCATTTCATGGCCTGCGAATCCCTCACAAAATAATTCATGGCCCAGGACGTCATGGTCCAAGGACGTCATATTTAATCGCCCAAAGACAACTTTCATGGTCCGAAGGGAATTTGCATCATGTTTAAATTTTTTGCAAATACGTGTTTGTAGCATCTTTTATCTGCAGGTAACCAGTAAGCAACCGCTATCCTAGAGGGAGCATTCTCGCTCCAGTTCCCTCCAACTGTCACAAATCGTAACCGCTCCCCATAGCTGCTTCGGCATCGCGTGTCCATTCTTGCAATAATTTTATCGGCATATTCCACGGATGAACCCAGAACTATACATGGCCTGATTCCTGTAAAACCAGGGATATGTAGGCAGCTCGAAGACCGGAGTTCGACCCCGTCTTTCAAAGCATATCGTCCGGTCAAAATTGGCCATCATTTCTTTACCCGGAAACTCTTTCATCCTTCCCGAGTAAACAGGGGCAGCTGTTGATACCCAATTTTTCCCTATATTTTTCTATATGCATAAATACCTTCAAAATAGCATATACATGCACATATAAGCATGCACAAGGCTTTTATAATTTTTCTATATTTTTAAGATTTTAAATTGATTTATTTCTTTCCATTTTGCTCATAAAATCCCCGATAATTACCCCTCAAATTATTGTTGTGGTGATTTAGTCATTTAAATTCTATATTTATGCCAAAATATGGTTAAAATATTTTTTGTGCATTCTTATAATTGCATTTTTGTATTTTAAAGCTAAATTGCGTATAATTGCAATATAAGCCCCATTAATGTATAATTACATTTATATGCGTAAAATTGATCTCCTATATTTTTAAAATGTTAAATATCTATGATAAATCATTTTAGTACACAAAATTGTTTTCCAGAAATTATTTATTATTTATTATAAATTATATGGGGGGGAAATTGGCTATTTAAAATATAGCAAGATTTACCTTTCAATTTCAGCCCAATTTAAACCCAACCCCGGCCAAATTTCTAACCAAACTACCCGACCCAGACCCTAAACCCGCCTACCTGACCCAAGACCCACCAAATCCTGGCCGTTGATCTTTTAGATCAACAGCCCTCGTCCGTTCATTCCTTTTTTATCCCAAACGACCCCTAACCCTAGCTCATTACTCAGAGACCGCCGCCTCTGTATTCTCTCATCTCCTCTCCTCTAACCACTCAACCTAACCCTAGATCCTTCAACCCCCGACCTTCTTCTCCGGTCTTCTCCGGTGATCTCCCTTCAACTCCTAAGCCTCCAATTGCCCCTCTAATGCTATGCTTGCCTTCTCTAAGGTCTTCAAGGGCCCTGGGCCACGCCGACTTGCATCTAGGGTTTGCTATTTCGTTTTTCTTGGCTACTCTGGTGTGATTTCGAGCAAAATCATACTGTATTTGTCACGATCTTTCGGATTCTAGACAGGTTCTTTCACCTCTCTTTGGGTTTCTTTTGAAACCCTAATTTCTGCCTACATCTCCTAGATCTGTACGATTTTAAAATGATTCGAGTCTGTTTCTTTTATGTTTTGCACTGTTCTTGAATTCCTTTTACAAGAATCATCGATTTCAAAGTGTTTTCGCCTTCTTCTAAAATTAGGGTTTTTTGAACGTATTCTAAAACTTTGTTTAAACTTATTCTTTATGTTTGAACTTCTATCTCTTGCATATTTCGACTGATTCTGTGATCTTACTGCTTTTTCAACTCGCCTATGTTAAAAGCCCTAATTTTTCTAGATTTTCTTTGTTTTGTTCTGTGTGTTAGCATGACTACTCGGTTCTTGTTTAAGTTTCTGTGATTACCTTGCCTCGAATGTGTTCTTACTGAGCTTTTAGCATAACTTATACCACCTCTATGTGATTATGTTCATCTTGATTGTTCAGACTTGCTTCTTTCTATCAATACTGTTTAACCTGTATGTTTGTTGTGTCTGATTGCTCTTACTCTATTTATATGCTGAATACCGAACCGTGACTCCCTATTGATTGATTCTGGATTCCCTATTTTTGGGTTTGATTGAAAGACCTTCCTTTAAACCTCCAATCTCCACCTCTTTTATTCAAATTAACTGATTCGCCTACCTTGTTCGTTGTGGTACTTTATTCTTACTGAACTATTTCCTTAATTGGAGTTTTCTGAACTTAGCCCTAATTGCTTACCCTACGCTTGCTGAATTTGAATCTTTCCTTATCAATCCTACATTGATTTCTTTCCTTAATTATTACTTGTTCTTACCGTTTGAATTAATTCCCTTAACTTAAGGGAGTACTTGTCCTGATTTTCCTCTAATTGATTCTGAGTTCCATAATTACTATGCTACTATGATTTTTACCTTATTTTACCTAGTTTCAAACTACTATATATACATACTCTCTCATTAACACAAACACACGAACACTTTGGTTCAAAAAGCTCTCTCTCTCATACTTAAACTTTCTGCTCTCTCTCTTTGTGCTACTTGCTCCTATTCAGAGTTAGCCGGCTGCAAGCCAAGGCTAACTATTGTCGAATCCCCCTTTTTCTCGCGAAATCGGGTTTCTGACATTTGGGAGGACAACTAGTTCCCTTTTGGGAATTGGGTTTTGGAATTGAAGAGTCACCACCTAATGATTAAAGTGCATTAGGACACTAAAAGGGTTTGAGTTTGAAGAACCAGAGTTTGGGTAAGGGCTAGAAATTATCTCGAGGGGAAGGTGTTAGGCACCCCTCAAGATCCACTAGTGTGGTTCCCGACCATGTTATAATTGTGACTTCACATAATCAAGTAAGAAATAAAGGGCTAAAATAGAAGGGGTTTGCATATAATATTTCAAATAAGTTGAAACTTTGAGGAAAGTAAAAGGGGCAAAAATTTATGAAAGATTTACACAATTCTAAAGAAAGTAGATAAAAGCAAGTAAAGGGGAGGGGAGTCCTAGGTTTATGATCAATATGGATCACGTCAATGCAATACCCAGTAATCACTCCTCAGAAGAGGGGCTACATGAGATATTAGCGCATCGGTCATCATCTCCATATCTACCCTTCCCACCCCATTAAGGTATTAAAGCGCGGAATGGTATCGTTACTTATTGCATGCTATTACCCATCCCAATCCTATCAGTCCCGGAGGCATTCAGACTACTAATCCTAAAGGGGAGGGAGTTGGGGCTTTTTCAGAGTTTCAAAAGGATAAAAAATCTAGGCGACAAGCAATAACAAATAGCAGTTAAAGGGAGAACAAATAGAAGTTAAGGCTCATACAAGCCTCCTCACTTAGAAGAGCAAATATAACATGACTTCAACTACTGGTTTGGTCTGAATTAAATTAAGGCGTAGGATAGGCTGATTCATCACCTATTTCTCAGATGAGGAGTCCGAATTAGCCTTGTCTGGATGTAGTTATCAAAGACTGACACAGTTACTTAATTACCAAATAGTTTGCCTAAGTGAGGCCTATAGGCATGACATCTAATAGAGTGTATTGATTTTAAGGAAAACTTTGCTGGTTTTATCAACAAAGATCTGCAGACTTATGACTGATTCTAGATTCAAAACGAAGCTGATTCAGTTGATTTGCTCCTATAGGCATGATCTCTAAGCGTCATTGGTTTTAAAACAGTTACATAAATGCAAGAGTCCTATAGGCATGGTATCTAGAATGAATTGGTTATTATTAAGCCTAAAATTATTTGCCTAATGGCGTGTATATGCAGAAAAACTTAAGGTATGATTTTATATGCAGAACCTATTAGCATGATCTCTAAAATGCAGAAATGCAGAAGTGCAAAAGTGCAGAAAACTTATAGGCATGTTTTCTAAATGCAGAAGTACAGAAATTGTGAATTACCTATAGGCAGGTTATTTACATGCAGAAATGCAGAAATTATAAATAACTTATAGGCAGGTTTTCTAAGTGCAGAAATGCAGAATTATAAAGGACCTATAGGCAGGTTTTCTACCCTTTGCATGCATTCATCCCCATCCCTTTCCACTAGCCATCCCCAATTGTTATTACAAGTTATTACAAACCCAAATGAATCAGAAAAAAAAGTAAAATTACATTAGAAGCTCCAGCCACATACAAACAGCCTAATTTAGACTTCAAGGTCCAACAATATGAGATAAACCAACTTCTAGGATCAGATTTCCAAAAGACTTTCTCATATTTGGAGTGTGTCAAAGTTCCCAAGAGTATCAAAGGGCTCCGGGCAGTGCTTACACCCCAAAACATTGCAGAATTAAGAACATAGTGCAGCGTGGAAATGCCAGCCCTCAGATGTCCAAGTTCAGAGGGAACTCAAGATCCCAAGGCAAGGCTCATAGGAGGGGGGAAATGAAAATTTTATTGAATTGTGACCGAACCCATAGGGCTTCCTACGTATCCCATCTTATACGGGAATCAGGCCAGGCGTAGTTCAAATTACATCATAAAGAAATCATAAATGACTACACATAGTATCGCTTCACTGCAACTGAATTGATCGGCTTTGGCCAGACTTCTCCGTCCATTTCTACAAGTATGAGGGCTCCTCCGGTTAGAACCCGATGAACCATGTACGGACCTTTCCAGTTGGGAGAGAATTTACCTTTGGCTTCATCTTGATGCGGGAATATTTTCTTCAATACCAGCTGCCCCGAAGTAAACTGTCTCGGCTTGACTCTTTTGTTGAAAGCTCTGGACATTCTGTTCTGATACAATTGACCATGGCAAACTGCATTCATTCTCTTCCTATCTATAAGAGCTAGCTGCTCGTAGCAGCTTTTTACCCATTCTGCATCGTCAAGTCTGCTTCCTGTATGATCCTCAAAGAGGGAATTTCTACTTCGGCGGGAATGACTGCCTCTGTACCATAAACCAACATGTAGGGAGTTGCCCTGCCATTCTTTAACCCAAACGGCATCATTTTGTAACAACACATCCCCCGCGGCGTAGTGAAAGCCGTTTTCTCCGCGTCTTCCTCGTCCATCCATATCTGATGATACCCAGCAAAACAATCAACAAATGACTGTAGCTCGTGCTTGGCGCAATTGTCAATCAGAATGTGTATGTTCGGCAAGGGGAAGTCGTCTTTCAGACTGGCCCGGTTGAGATCCCGGTAGTCGACGCAGACTCTAACCTTCCCATCCTTCTTCGGTACTGGCACAATGTTGGCTAACGACGTTGGATATTCCACCACCCCGAGAACCTTAACTTTGACCTGCTTAGTGACTTCTTCCTTGATTTTCAGACTCATATCTGGCTTGAATTTCCTGAGCTTCTGCTTTACGGGGGACATGTCGGATCGGTTGGCAACTTGTGAGCTACAATAGATGTACTGAAACCAGTCATATCATCATACGACCAGGTGAATATGTACTCATATTCTCTTAGGAATCCCGTGTACTCCTCCTTTTCTGATGGTGACAGATGAACACTGATGCGCGTTTCTTTGACATTTTTTGTGTTTCCTAAGTTAACAACCTCAGTCTCGTCCAAGTTGGATTTAGGTCTATTTTCGAAATCCTCAACCTCTTTAACAGCCTCTTCTGGTATATCATCTTCTTCTGAGTCGATATCCGTTTGTTGCATTGTCTCGTTGCAAGTCACAATCGTCGGTTCATCAAGATAAGTAATAGTAATGTTGTGTAAATAAAGTAAATGATGAAAAGTAATAAGAGCGGGATTTATGAGAAACTAAAATGCTTTGATAAATTTCATAATTGTTTTGAACATTGGAGCTCTTATTTCGAAATTAAAATGCGGAAAGAAAATTGACTAGTAAAATAAAGATGATGCATGGTGCTTTGTTCAGCCTTGCTACCCCGAAGCTTTCCGGGCCCTGGTGGTTCTGACGGTCCAGTTGTCGAGGCGTGCTCCTCGGCTCACGGCTTGTATGGAAGGGCCTTCCTCCTCTTCCTCCTCGAAAATGACGCAACAGTCCATGTTATCATCTTCCAAAAACAAATTCCTCATTGCCGCTAGTGCTTCCTCTTCTTCCGACCCATATATGACATCGGCTGGTTGGAAATTCTGCTCCAGGTGAGGTATCGGATGCTCCAGTGGGTAGTAGGGACCGCGCCATGGCGGCGACCATTCATTGAGCTCTTTCCAGGTGTATTCATATCCCAAACCAAAAGTGGTACCATGTTTCTTCAGCTTGTGGGTTTGGCAATTCCCTGGAGGTTTTTGCCAAGTCCCTTGCCAGGTTCGTATCCACACCAATTCACTATGCTCTCAATCTTGTTATCCCACCATTTAGCCTTGTCCACGGCGTTGACCCGCTCAATGTGGTGGTAGGTTTCTCCGCCTATCTTCCTTCTTCCTCCGATTGCCGGGATAGTCTGGCGACTGTATATGGGATTGCTACCGTCGCCGTGAATAATCACCTCTTGGTGATTCCATTCAAACTTCACTGCCTGGTGTAGGGTTGATGCTACAGCTCCAACGGCATGAATCCAAGGTCGTCCTAGAACCAAGTTGTAAGATGCTGGGACGTCTATTACTTGAAAGTCAACGTCGAACCAAGTCGGTCCCATTTGTAGACATAAACTGATTTCCCCAATAGTAGACCTTTGGGAACCATCGAAAGCTTTGACATTGATGGCTCCATCCCTGATCTCATGCAGGCTCTTCCCCAATGTTCTGAGAGTCACCAATGGACAAATATTGAGGTTGGACCCTCCGTCAATCAGAATTCTAGTGATGAAATGATCCTCGCACTGACAGTGATGTGCAATGCTTTATTGTGGCTCAGCCCTTCCGGTGGCAGCTCGTCTTCGTGGAAAGTGATTTTGTAACTCTCCAATACTTGCCCTAGCATGTTCGCCATTTCTCCTCCAGTTATGTTGCTGGGTACATATGCCTCACTCAGTATCTTCAACAAGGCATTCTTATGCGCATCGGAGCTTTGCAGCAGAGCTAGGATGGAGATCTGTGCCGGTGTTTTATTCAGTTGATCAACGACTGAGTACTCTTTTGCTTGTATCTTCCTCCAGAGATCATCGGGCCCAGTTTCAATAGTCCATCTAGAAGCCTGCTTACTTGATTCAACTAAATGCTCCGGAGTATAAACCCTACCGGTTCTCGTCATACCCTGTGCCGCAACAGCTTCCCCGAACTTGACCTTCCCTTTTCTTCTTGCCTCGGCTGTGTAGTCCCATAGTATAGCTATTATGTGGAACGGTGTTATGGCTGTCATAGCTACTGGAATAGGCACCCTTGCCTTGGAAGGTAATACAACAACTTCAAAGGGCTCAGGCGCCTTTGGGGACCCAAACTCGACCTCGATTGGTCCCTGCGTCTTTGCATAAGGAGGTGCCTCGAACTCAAGTGGTATGGACATGTTCACTTCAGCATCTTTAGAAGGCTGAATCTGGACTACAATCGGATTAAGTGTGACCGTTGGTTTCTTTGGCTTGTCATCTTCAGCAATTAATCCGATCGATCCTTGGGGTCCCAATCATCTTCTATCTCTATCATATGAACGCCTCCACCTTTGTGGTCGGGCAGAGGGTTGTTGCGGACATTCGAAGTGGGCTCCTTTGCCAAAATGATCTTGTTGTCAATCAAAGCCAGAATCTTGTCCTTCAGGGAGCGACACTCATCAATGGTATGCCCCTTCATGCCGGAATAGTATGCACAGGTTTTGTTCAGGTTGACCCATTGGGAAGGATTTTCTGTAGTTATGGCAGGGATAGGGGTGACGTAACCAGCAGCTTTAAGCCTTTCATACAGCTGGTCGATTGGTTCGGCAATGGAGGTGTATTGTTTGGGAGGTCTGCGGTCGAAGTTTGGTCGAGGTCTAGGGAAGTTTTGGCGAGTGGGAGGGGATTGATAGTGAGAGGGTTGAGTATTATAGGCTTGGTAGAGAGGTGCGGGTTGGGAATATTTGGGTGAAGTGGGTTGGTATGTGGGAGGTGGAGGTGATTGATAGGCAGGTGGTGGAGCTTGGTAGGAAGGTACGGGGTAATTTGGGGTAGGTTGATATGTAAGTGGAGATGTCGGGTAGGTCTGATATTTGACTGGTGATTTGGTTCTCTGTGCAACCATTACGGCACTTACGTCCCTCTTCTTGGATGTACCACCGGACTGCAGATCCTTATTGGTGGCTTGCAAAGCTTCAAAGTTGGCGACCATACCAGTTTTAATACCTTCCTCGATCCTCTCCCCCAGCTTGATGATGTCGGAGAATTTCTGGCCCTCAATCAGCATCAACCTTTCATAATATTGTGGGTCCTGAGCTCGGACGAAAAATCTGTTCATTTGTTCTTCTTCTAAAGTTGGCCTGACCTTAGTGGCTTCTGACCTCCAACGAGTAGCATACTCGCGGAATGTCTCCGTGGGTTTCTTCTTTAAGTTCTGGATGTAGATCACATCTGGTGCATTCTCCGTGTTGAATCTGAATCTGTCCATGAAATCGGAGGCCATACCTACCCAATTTGTCCACTTCTTGGGGTCTTGGCTAATGTACCAAGATAGAGCATCCCCTTTCAAACTTCTCATAAAGAGCTTCATGCGAATCTTTTCACCCTTCCGACTCCGACCAGCTTGTCGCAGTATGTCCTTAAATGGACTCTGGGATCCGCGGTGCCATCGAACATCTCGAACTTTGGAGGTTTGTACCCCTCGGGCAGTTCGACATCTGGTTGAATGCAGAGGTCTTCGTAATTCAGTCCCTCGATCCCCTTGCTTCCTTCGACACCCTGCACTCTGTTAGTCAGCTTCTTGAGTTCCGCAGCCAGATTCTTGATAAGAGAGTCTTTGTCATCAGACTCAGGTGCGCTTGAGGTGGGCTAAATGGGGTGTGGTATGGTTTCCACGTAGATGGGGGTGTTGTGGTGATGATCATTTGTGGAATTTAGGGGTTCAGGGATGAGCAGTGGGGTATTGCTTGAAGTGTGGCATGTGTTGCAGTGGTGATGATGAGCGGATTGGTTTTGTGGTTTCGGGATGCTTTGTGGTGGTGTGGGATTTTGAGTGTTGGGGAAGTTGACATCCGGGGTAGTGAGGGAAAATGACAAGCTTGCCAAATTCCGAACTTGGTCCAGTTCTTCCTGAAATTTCGATAACTTCTGTTCGAGCTGGGAGGCACTTTCCTTGGAAACCTGAATACCCTGGGGAACCTCTACCCTTTCAACTGAGTTCTCCTTCCTGATATTGCTCAAGTCTTCCATTTTTCCCTTGTTCTTGTTTCTGATAGGACTCGGAGGAGGAGGAGGTGGAGGGCGCTTGGATCTTGTGGAGTAAGATGACGATGCCAGAGTGTACGAACTAACCTTTGGGTAAGGGGAATAAAACAAAAAGTAAAAACAAAAAAGGTAACAAGTTAGTGTGGATTTGAGGAGAAAACATTGCAGTATTTAAACACATAGTGCAAGAATATAAATCGTATCCTAATTTGGGAGCCTCGTTGTGCCCGAGGTAGCAACAAATAAATTTGGAGAACTTATAATGCTAAATGCCTCATTTTATTGATGAAAAATAAGACGAATCCCAAAACGACACTAAATAACAGGAAATAAAAGTGTCACTAGTGGCCACAGGCCTTATTACATTCATAAACGGAAAGGTAAATTCCTATCTATTTGGTCCCAGAAGGACCTTCCCCAGGTTGAATGCTCTGGTTGATCAAATCCTCCAGTTCACGCAGGTTCTCCAGTAAAAATGCCTTTGCCAGGCGTTCTCCTTCGTTTCCCTCTGCGTTCTGGCAGTCGGTGACTCTTTTTCTCACTTTTCCTTCCAATTCCAACAGACTGTATTCCAGATATTCCAGCTTTTTGCTAGCCTTAGTGACCCTCTCTTTCCATTCATTGATTTGGTCACTTGATGGGAGATTGCTCCACCAGCTCAGCAAGAGTGAGGG
>NW_017678519.1:14710-18572 GCF_001879085.1 Nicotiana attenuata
AGACTACTAATCCTAAAGGGGAGGGAGTTGGGGCTTTTTCAGAGTTTCAAAAGGATAAAAAATCTAGGCGACAAGCAATAACAAATAGCAGTTAAAGGAGAACAAATAGCAGTTAAGGCTCATACAAGCCTCCTCACTTAGAAGAGCAAATATAACATGACTTCAAATACTGGTTTGGTCTGAATTAAATTAAGGCGTAGGATAGGCTGATTCATCACCTATTTCTCAGATGAGGAGTCCGAATTAGCCTTGTCTGGATGTAGTTATCAAAGACTGACACAGTTACTTAATTACCAAATAGTTTGCCTAAGTGAGGCCTATAGGCATGACATCTAATAGAGCGTATTGATTTTAAGGAAAACTTTGCTGGTTTTATCAACAAAGATCTGCAGACTTATGACTGACTCTAGATTCAAAACGAAGCTGATTCAGTTGATTTGCTCCTATAGGCATGATCTCTAAGCGTCATTGGTTTTAAAACAGTTACATAAATGCAAGAGTCCTATAGGCATGGTATCTAGAATGAATTGGTAATTATTAAGCCTAAAATTGTTTGCCTAATGGCGTGTATATGCAGAAAAACTTAAGGCATGATTTTATATGCAGAACCTATTAGCATGATCTCTAAAATGCAGAAATGCAGAAGTGCAGAAGTACAGAAGCGTAGAAAACTTATAGGCATGTTTTCTAAATGCAGAAGTACAAAAATTGTGAATGACCTATAGGCAGGTTTTCTACATGCAGTAATGCAGAAATTATAAATAACTTATAGGCAGGTTTTCTAAGTGCAGAAATGCAGAAATTATAAAGGACCCATAGGTAGGTTTTCTATCCTTTGCATGCATTCATCCCCATCCCTTTCCACTAGCCATCCCCAATTGTTATTACAAGTTATTACAGACCCAAATGAATCAGAAAGAAAAGTAAAACTACATCAGAAGCTCCAGCTACATCCAAACTGCCTAATTTAGACTTCAAGGTCCAACAATATGAGATAAACCAACTTCCAGGATCAGATTTCCAAAAGACTTTCTCATATTTGGAGTGTGTCAAAGTTCCCAAGAGTCTCAAAGGGCTCGGGCAGTGCTTACACCCCAAAACATTGCAGAATTAAGAACATACTGCAGCGTGGAAATGCCAGCCCTCAGATGTCCAAGTTCAGAGGGAACTCAAGATCCCAAGGCAAGGCTCATAGGAGAGGGCAGAACTTAGAGTCTAAGAGTGAGTGTAAGTGCATAGGGGGAATCAGGAGAGCCATGGCAGGCTGGTGGTCATGCCCAGCAATTGGGATGCTGGCACAACCCTGACTAGCCTGTTTAAGAGTTAGGATCCATTGTGGATCAGGTTATGGCCTGGGCAGTAATTAGGATACTGCCAGGCCAAGACCTTAACTCAAGCACATAGAAGGGAATAGGGGTAAGGATTCACACTAGAACAGAAGCAAAGAAGGTAAAAATATTTAGCACAAGTTACAGAACATGAACAGTAAAGCAAACAAAAGACTGAAGTTATAGAGTAAACACATAGTGGTGAAGCAGAAAGTTTAAATAAAAGACATACAAGTTTCAAGGAAAACAAGTAAGAAAACAATAGCCTTGAGAGAGTCAAATTGCAAATAGCAGTTCCAAAATCTCAAGCAAAGCAGAATTCCAAACAGTATTGCAAGAAGGAAAGTAGGTAGAAGTGTTTTCGCTCGTTTATTTCAGTGTGTCTGTTGGTTTCTTTGTAAAGAGGGAAGACTAGTCTTTATAAAGTTTTGAAAAACAGGCAATACATAGGCAAAGAGTGCACAAACATAGAAATAACAATCAATTAGTATCAATTAAGACAACTGGACTCCTTTGATTGAGGAGTCTAGTTCAAACGGCTAGTCAAGGCAGAATAAGGAAGAAAATCAGTTTAATAAGGCTGATTAGGGCAAGGAAACCACATAGTGCATAAACAAGACCAAATACATAGTGAGTAATTAAGGAAAGGTTGGAATAGTAGTGTGTTTAATAAAGTAAATGTCACGACCCCAAACCCGGTCGTGATGGCGCCCAACAATATTGCTAGGCAAGCCAGACCACAATCGTTCCCAAATTAACCGTAAACCTCAAACCGACAATCTAAAGAGATTATAATGGTTTTAGAATAATAATCCAATATTTATAATAGAATAATATTGAGAAAAACACGAAGTCTGATAAAACGCTCCCAAAGACCTGGGGTCACGAGTCTAGAGCCTCTAAAACAATCTGAATAACAATATCTGAACGAAAATACTCAAGTCTGGAAATGTATATATAAATAAAACTGAAATAGGAAGAGTAGTCAGGTCCTGCAAACGTCAAGCAGCTACCTCAACAACTCTGATAAGCTCTGGGAAACAAACACTGCTCAGCTAAGCCTCTGGTGTACCTGAATCTGCACACAAGGTGCAGGGAGTAGGGGTGAGTACTGCCGACTCTGTGAGTAATAAGTATATAAAATGTCTGAAGATAAGAAATCCTCGAAATGCCACAAAGTAAAGCTAAAACTAACAGTCCAACACCTAACTACGAACTAACAGCAAAACAACTTCAAATATATCAGTCAAGTATAATGTAAAGATGCAATGCAATGCACATGACCACTATGACGCGTAGCCCGATCCATTTAACGTCGACGGCGCTCACTGGGGGTGTGTACAGACTCCGGAGGGGCTCCTTCAGCCCAAGCGCAATATAATCATACCATTCGCTGCGGCGTGCAGCCCGATCCATACTCAGTCCACAATATGCATATGAGTCACGTAACAGATTCAATTAATTTCCCAATTTCCAATTTATTAAGGAATATACTTTAGATATTTAACTTCAGGAAAAGTGACTTAGCATTTCATAACAGTGATTAAACCCAGGACTGAGATCAATGATTATACAAAGCATGCTATCACAATGACATTCATCCTCTAAGGATGCTACAAATCGGCACAAGGCCCCAAACACGGCAATAAGCCCAGATATATTCAATACAGGGTGCGTATCAGTCGCCAATATAGAAATATTCTTGTTCGGGATGGACTAAGTCTCAATCCCCAGTTTAACTAATCCCGCACCTGCCATGGGGTGCGAGTCACGCCCTACAATAGCGTCACAATGTGATAAGCCGGGGTTTCAAACCCTCAGGCCATCATATACACCAACTACTCACCTCTAACCGGCCGTAGAATAGTCCGCAATGCCTTTTCCTTTCGTATCGACCTCCTCGCGCGTCGAATCTAGTCAAAATCACAACGAATACATAAATATGGGTTAAAGAAACATAACCCAATCAAAAATACTCGAAAAGTACTAAAATTCACGAAGTTGGTAAAACCCGAGCCCCGGGCCCACTTCTCGAAAAATTACGAAAATCACACCAACGGATTCCTCGTCTCGCCACGAGTCCGTGCATATAAAGTTTACCAAAATCGGAGCTCGTTTGACCCTCCAAATTTCATTTTTACATCACAGCTTTCCAAGCCCTAGCCTGACCCGTTTTTGATGAATTTTCTACAATTTACATGTAATTTCTACCATAAATCGAATATTTAAGCCAAGGAACTTACCACCAAGTGATTCTCAGTCAAAACCCTCGAATTTCCTTGCTCAAAGCTCTTAAGAACGTCAACAATGGAGGAAAAATATGAAAGGGTCGCGGATGAAATATTATTTTAAAACCCTTCTGTCGCCCAGCGATTTTCGCTTCTGAGGTCCCGCTTTCGCTTATGCGGGAACGCTTCTGCAGCCACATTTCCGCTTAAGCGATTTTCACTTAGAAGCCCGGACTTCGCTTATGCGACGCGAAGTCCGCTTCTGCGGTTCCTTCAAAACCGCTTCTGCGGCACCTTGTCCGCTTA
>NW_017678519.1:19291-21351 GCF_001879085.1 Nicotiana attenuata
AAATTCTCCAAACACATATAATGAAACATATAGAAGCACAAAACGGGGAAAACGGGGCGGTAACTCCCGTAACGACGGGTCGGGTCGTTACATCCTCCCCAACTTAACAAACGCTCGTCCTCGAGCGTATCCAGAGTTGTTCTAGAAGCCAACCAACAGCTGAACGATCTTACCAATCATATACCCGGGGTGATCCCACATCACCCTATCTCGCATAGGTCCGATAACACAACATGGCTGAAATTTTCACAATCTATCTAGTCCATAAACCATAGAACCACACTGCACTTTCCGAAATCATACACAAGATCAGAACCTCACATCTATCTTCAAAATAAGCCTAAACCAGCTGTAATAACCCATACTTGCACCCTCAGGTGAAAAACATATGATATACCGCCTAAACCAACCACTCGAAACTATAACTTCTATTCACAGCAGTTGTCCTCAGCAACCAATTACCGGCAGAGAACCTCTCACTAGCTAAAGCCTTATTCCAACACTCTCATATACTGCCGACGATGAATGAAACACGCAATAAACCGTAATCATCTCTCAGATCAACCATTCATGAAACCACTTCCCTTGACTGATATCACAACAGATTTCCGAGTCAAACCTCGATATTATCTTCCTAACAAGCTAAGATCAAATCTGTCCGTATTCATTAATGAACCCAACGATCACCTCGAATCCAACACCACTCTGGTGATATGATACCTCAATACAAGCCTAAACCACAACCTCAAGCTCATCAATACCATTACAACACAAGGCTGAGACTCCGTCTCGCATCGTAGAAATATAACAGCTGAATCTTCCTCGAAAGGTCATAACTCCACGTAGCCTCGCTACAATACGCGATCCTATCCCAACACTGTTACACATGAAGCGCCTCAAGACTCTGTGAATCAAAATTCAACAGCCACACATAATTGATGCCTGACACTAACGCAATTCATCACACCCACGGTGAAACAGATAACACACGACACGCAACCTGATAGGCCATACCCAACACTCTATTTTTACCGAGCGACACGCAATTACTCTTCCCGCTCGACCTCCACTATGAATCCCCTAATAGAACTGCACCACGTGTGCCCATAACCAGCAAATCATACGCCTCATAGCACAGAAAAAGTAACTCCTAGATCTCCTCAGCTCACTAACAAATTCAATAACGATCGAATTAACCTGTCCCTCAACAATTCAACTTGGGACTAACCAAGCTAACTCAAGCTACATACGTAGCCACGCTGGCCTGCCAACGAACTCAATCCTAAGAAGTCCGAAGCTGCTCCTTCCACTACTATAACCCCTGCCAGAGCCGTACGATACAGTGTCCGGCACCAATTAAGTACCGAAATCCACAATCTCACCCGGCGATATGTCCGGCCACAAGAAATGTATCCGAACAGTCCCTCAATACTGGAACTGAATCAATGGTAGAAGCCTCTGCACTGGCATCCGCCACGAAGGCCCAATCAAGAACATCAATTCTTTCCAGCCATCCGCTGGTCCTTGAAATATAAACCATTCTACTAGAACATAGTCTAATGCACCTTGCCACGCAGCCTGTGGCATTTCCTGACATAGCCCATAATGCAATAGTTCAAAATCTTCCAACACTAAGAGAACCAGTCTGAATTCCAACATCACAACATAGCATGTACATCAGAACTCCATATAACACACAAATCATCATACCTGATCCCAGTTTCCACCGTGCGAATACATGCACACATTTGATATTCCTTCATTCCCATGACAGATACTCGATATTTACCTGTGCTACCGAGCAAACTCGAATACCACCAGTGGACCCAACAAGAACATGTCGCACTACTGCCGAAATATAATCAGTTTAATCACATTATCTTTTTCTGAGACATATACTCTCATCAAATCACTTCCACTTAGCAGTATCTTTTTCCTCAATCATCCGAAGATCATTTATCTAATCACTTAGGAGGAATCACTACACATCCCATGCTCTGCATGACATACACAGGTCTTGTTCAAATTCTTACAATACTGACACGACGGATGAGACCTGT
>NW_017678520.1:0-661 GCF_001879085.1 Nicotiana attenuata
TTAGTGAGGTAAAACAAATAAGGTAAAGAGAAAATCACAGTTCATGAAACAAGGATAATCAAATAAATCAATCAGCCAATTAGGGAATCAATCCAATAGAGAAATCCGGAAGAGACCCCTTAAATATGGGAGGGTCAATTAACGGTATAGAACTAGGGCTCAAATAAGGCAAGAAATCAATTTCGTATCATATAGAAGTCATTCGAATCTTTAGCCCATACTAATAGTTTAATTAAGGCAAATACAATTAATCAAGGTCACAAATACGAAAATAAGTAAAATCACAGAAAATACTAGTTTTAATAGGAAAATATGATTCGTATCCCTAATACAATCAATCAGTATATCGGGTTGACAAGGATAAACAAATAACGGAAGAAAAACTTGAAGCAATCAGTGCCATAACAGAACAAGACCTAGGGTTTAAACGAGCATACACAAAAATTACCCAAACGAGAAACGAATATTTTTACGGGTTGTAATAATTTGTAATAAACCCTTGGGGATGTCTAGTTAAAAGGGAGGACAACTATGTATGCAAAGGGTAGATATCCTGCCAATAGGTACTTTCTGAATTTCTGCACTCTCATATAGATATCCTGCCTATATGTATACCTGGAAATCTGAATTCTGCATATAGAAAACTACGCCTATAGGTCTT
>NW_017678520.1:1573-21349 GCF_001879085.1 Nicotiana attenuata
ATTTGAACACTTATAAGAGCATAAATGATGAATTCAGATGACTAAATCATTGTAAAGTAATATGAGGGATGATTATTGAATATTTATATAATTAAAAGGCAAAAATAAATTGATTTAAAGCCTTTAAAAATTATAGAAAAAATTGTAAAAACACTTGTGCATGTTTGTAAATGCATGTACAATATTTTGAAAGTATGTATGCATGTTTAAAACATATGAGGGAAAAATTGGGTATCAACAGCTGCCCCTCTTTACCCGGGAAGGATGAAAGAGTTTTCGGGTAAAGAAATGATGACCGATTTTGACTGAATGGGTTTTTTGAAAAAAAAATTAGAGGCCGAACCCTGGTCTATGAGTTGCCTACATATCCCTAGTTTTACAGGAATCAAGCCATGTGTAGTTCTGGACCCAACAGTGAATGAAACCAATGGAGTTTTTATGGGAATGGTAGCCAGTTTCAGCAAAGGTTCTTTTGTGAAGGGTAATGTTGGATGGAGTTATGATTGTGAGTCTGGAGTGTGACGGATGTATTATAGGGCCGATATCTGAATGGTCACAGAGTAAGGTGGGTAATTGATGGGGGATCAGTTATAATGACAAGGTAAGAATGGTATGAGCAGAAACCGGATCGAAGGTTGCTCTTGTTTGAAGAACGGTTACCTCCTGGATTACCTGCAAACTCAAAATACGATGCATGGAAGTGTATAGATTACTGCGAGAATATAAACATGATGCAAATTCCCTTTGGACCACGAAAGATTATCTTTGGATAGTGCAGGTGACGTCATTAGACTATGATATCCTGGGCCATGAATTATGTGATAGGAGATTTGTAGGCCATGAAATGGTGTCTTCAGGCTATTAGTATGATGCCTTCGGACTATGACGCCTTTGGACAAAATGGCGATGTTTCAGCCCATGAAATGCAAAGACATGATGATGGGTCATATAAGAAGCGAAACAAGACAGAGCTTAGTTTTGCATAAGATTGGGGTAGAGCTTAGCCCCGGGAAAGCAAAATAATGCTAGATTTCAAGTAGCATAGCATTCGGTATTAGGCAAGGAAAGGCGGAGCTTAGCCCTATATAGTTGAGGAGGTAGGGCTTAGCCTCATGCAAGAAAGGGATACAGTGCTTAATCTCATGCAATTAGGAGACAATGCTTAGTCTCATATAAAGAAAGGCAGTGCTTGGCCTTATGCAATTAGGGAGGCAATGCTTAGCCTCATGCAAGAAAAGAAGACAATGCTTAGTCTGGATGCAAGGAGAGGCAGCGCTTAGCCTTATGCAATAATGGAGGTAGAGCTTAACCTCATGCAATGTAATGAGGGCAATGCTTAGCCCTATGTAGAGAAAAGGCAGTGCTTAGCCTCATGCAATGTCATGGGGGCAGTGCTTAGCCTCATACAATGATGGAGGCAGTGCTTAGCCTCATGCAAGATTTGAGACAAGGCTTAGCCTCATGCAAGGGGAAGGAAATGCTTAGCCTTTTGCAAATATGGGAGGCAGGGCTTAGGCTCATGCGAGATTTGAGACAAGGCTTAGTCTCGTGCAAGGAGAAGGCAATGCTTAGCCTTATGCAAATATGGAGGCAGGGCTTAGCCTTATGTAAGATTTGAGACAAGGCTTAGTCTCGTGCAAAGAGAAGGCAATGCTTAGCCTTATGCAAATATGGAGGCATGGCTTAGCCTTATGCAAGATTTGAGACAAGGCTTTGCCTCACGCAAGGAGAAGGCAATGCTTAGCCTTATGCAAATATGGGAGGCAGGGCTTAGCCTATAGCGAGATTTGAGACAAGGCTTAGTCTCGTGCGAAGAGAAGGCAATGCTTAGCCTTATGCAGTGAACAGGTAGCAAATAGGAGTAGAATATTTCTTAGCTGGAGATATATTTGCGTCTAGTGGCTTGATTAATAGTGACTTTGATATGTGTATGTTTGCGAATACTTCTGCTATGTTCACCATGCCTGCATCCCAAGAAAAATTATAAGTTTTGTAAGGGGAGGTTGGTTCGTGCCTTCGTCTGCTGGCTTTGCTTCGCTCCGTTCTGGAGGCCTTGTTTGAGTTGCCCTGGGTAACACCTGGCTCTTACGAAAATAAAGTTTTCAAAAATATGTATTTATTGATAGAAATGGAGTTATTTTAGAAAACATAGTGAAATATCAACTAATTTTAGATGAACTAGTGACTGTAACATATTTCAGAGGCATTGCAGCTTTCTTGTATTAGAATTTTAAGGGTCCTCCTCAAAATTCTGCCCCAGTTGCATAAATGATCCTTCTCCGTTTGCGTGCGATGAAATTTGCTAAAACTTCTCCGAAAGTTTGAGATTCCTTCTCAAAATTCTACCCCAGTTTCTTAACCGATTTCTGATTGTCTGGCATATGATGGCGTTGGCTGGATTTGCTCCGGAATTTTGAGGGTCCTCCTCAAAATTCTGCCCCAGTTCTGGTGCTGAGGGAAAAGGAAGATTTTATTAAGATATGACCGAACCCACAGGGCTGCCTACGTATCCCCTCTTTAACGGGAATCAGGTCAAGCGTAGTTTAGTTACATCATATGAAGGAATGTAAACAATCTATACATAGTATCTCTTGACTGCGTCTGAATTGATTGGCTTCGGCCAAACTTCTCCGTCCATTTCTGCGAGTATGAGTGCCCCTCCTATTAGCACCCGATAAACCATGTAAGGACCTTGCTAGTTGGGAGAGAATTTCCCTTTGGATTCATCTTGATGCGAGAAGATCTTCTTCAGCACCAACTGTCCCGGTGCGAATTGTCTTGGTTTGACCCTTTTGTTGAAAGCTCTGGACATTCTGTTCTGATAAAGTTAACCGTGACATACTGCGTTCATTCTTTTTCCGTCTATGAGGGCTAGTTGCTCATAGCGGCTACTTATCCATTCTGCATCGCTGAGTTCACCTTCTTGTATGATCCTTAAAGAGGGAATTTCTACCTCGGCTGGAATAACAACATCGGTACCATAAACCAGGAAATAGGGGGTTGCCCCGGTTGATGTGCGGGCTGTAGTGCGGTACCCCAATAGGTTGAAGGGTAACTTCTCGTGCCATTGTTTGTGGTTTTCTACCATCTTCCTTAGTATTTTCTTGATGTTCTTGTTGGCAGCTTCCACGGCTCCATTCATTTGAGGCCTGTATGCTGTAGAGTTTTTGTGTTTGATTTTGAAGGTTTCACACATGGCTTTCATCAGGTCACTGTTGAGATTGGTGGCATTATTAGTGATAATGGACTCAGGAACTCCGAATCGGCAAACAATACGATCCTTGACAAAATCTGCGATGACTTTCTTGGTTACAGCTTTGTAGGATGCAACTTCAACCCATTTCGTGAAGTAATTAATGGCCACTAAAATGAACCGGTGCCCGTTAGAAGTGGTGGGCTCAATCGGACCGATGACATCCATTCCCCAGGTAGCAAAGGGCCAAGGTGCACTTGTTGGGTTGAGCTCATTTGGTGGTACCCTTATCATGTCTGCATGTACCTGGCATTGGTGGCATTTCTGGACGTATAGGATGCAATCAGTTTCCATGGTCATCCAAAAATATCCAGCTCTGAGTATTTTCTTAGCTAGAACAAAAACATTCATATATGGTCCACAGGTTCTGGTATGTATCTCCTCGAGCAATCTGGATGCTTCCTTTGAGTCAACACACCTTAAAAACCCCAGGTCAGGAGTTCTTCTATATAGGGTCCCTCCACTTTGGAAGAAGTGATTGGATAGCCTCCCAGAGTGCGTTTCAGAGTATGGTTTGCCTGCTCTGGATATTCTCCTCTCGCCAAATATTCTTCGATGTCGTGGAACCAAGGTTTTCCATTTGTTTCTTCTTCAACATGAGCACAGTAAGCTGGCTAGTTATGGATTTTCACCGTGATGGGATCGATGAAATTCTTGTCTGGATGTTGTATCATTGATGATAAGGTGTGTCGATGCCCCCTTTTTCTAAAGGAGAAATCGGGTTTACGACATTTGGGCGGACAACTCTATTCCTTTTGGGAATTTGGGTTTGAGATTTAGAAGAGTCGCCACCTAATGATTAAGTGCATTAGGACACTAAGAATTCAAAAGAAAGAAGACCCAGCGAATGGGTAAGGGCTTGAAATTATCTCAAGGGGAAGGTGTGAGGCACCCCCCAAGATTCACTAGTGTGGTTCCCGGCCATGTTATAATTGTGATTTTAAAACAAGTAAACATACAAGACAACTTCCACATAACGATTACAAGTAGGAATGTATAAAGGTTAAATAAACATGCTGAAGTCAGGAAATAGGTGGTTTCATAGTTGTTTAAAGAATGTGTAAGTGCAGAAAAATAAGGATCAAATAACGAGTGCAAACAATCAGACAAAAGAAGTGAAATGGGCGGAAGTTTAATAAAGAAAACAGTGCTGGAAATTCAAAGAGGTTTTAAATTATTTGAAGCGAAATACAAGGTTTAAAGAGCTAGAAACTGACAGTTTAAAGAAAACAATAACGAAAGTACATAAGGAGGAGGGGGGGTCCTAGGTTTATAAATAACATGGATCGTCCACGCAACACCCGGTAACCAATTATACGCGTGGTGTTATCGCGTGATCATCATATCCATGTCTACCCTTCCCACCCCATTAAGGTATTAAAGCGCGGAATAGTATCGTTACTTATTGCATGCTATTACCCGTCCCGATCCTATCAGTCCCGGAGGCATTGAGACTACTAATCCGAAAGGGGAGGGAGTTGGGGCTTTTCAGAAGTTTTTAAAAGGATAAAAGTCTAGGCGACAAAAAAAAAACACATAATCAAATAGGGGAGAAGCAAACAACAGTTAAGGCTCAAATAGGCCTCCTCACTTAAAGGCAAATATATAGCATGACTTCAAATACTGGTTATGGTCTAAATTAAATTTAATAGTGTTATGACAGGTTGATTTATCACATATTTCTCAGATGAGGAGTCCGAATTAGCCTTGTCTGGTTGTAGTTATCAGAGCTGACACAGTTAATTAAAAACCTAATGGTTTGCCTAAGTGAGACCAATAGGCATGATATCTAGCGGAGCGTACTGATTTTAAAGAAAGTATCACTGGTTTTATAGACAAAAGATCTGCAGATTTTAAATGAACTTATGACTGGTTTTAAACGTATAGATAAAATAGACGAGGCTGATTCGATTGATTATTCCTATAGACAAGTTATCTAAGCGTTATTGGTTTTAAAACGATTACAAAGATGCAAGAGTCCTATAGGCATGGTCTCTAGAATGCAATTGATTATTATTAAGCCTACGATTGTTTGCCTAATGACATGTATATGCAGAAATGCAGAAAACTTATACGCATGAGTTCTAGAATGAGAATATAGAAATAACCTATAGGCATGATTTCTAAGATGAGAATGCGGAAATAAATAACCTATAGGCATGTTTTCTAAGATTAGAATGCAGAAATAAATAACCTATAGGCATGTTTTCTAAGATGAGAATGCAGAAGTAAATAACCTATAGGCATGTTTTCAACCCTTTTTCATACATTCATCCCCATCCCTTTCCACTAACCATCCCCAATAGTTATTACAAATTATTACAGACCCGAATGAATCAAAAGAAAGAAAAGTAAAATTACATCAGAAGTTCCAGCTACAACCAAACAGCCTAATTCAGACTCAAAGTCCAACAATATGAGATAAACCAACTTCCAGGATCAGATTTCCAAAAGCCTTTCTCATCCTTTGGGTGTGTCAAAGTTCCAAGGAGCTTCATGAACTCCAGGCAATGCTTACACCCAATTACATTGCAGAATTAAGATTATGGTGCAGTGTGGAATAGCCAGCCCTCAAATGTCCAAGTTCAGAGGGAGCTCAAGGTCCCCAAGGCAAGGCTCATAGGAGGGGGGGCAGAACTTAGAGTCTAAGAATAAGTGTAAGTGCAATAGAGGGGGAATTAGGGAAAGCCATGACAAACTAGTGGTCATGCCCAGCAACTAGGATGCTGGCACACCCCTGACCAGCCCGTCAGCTTGAATTTGGGAGTTAGGACCTATTGAAGGTCATGTTCAGACCTGGGCAGTAATTTGGATATTGCCAGGCCATGAACTTTAACTCAGCACACAAAAGGGAATGGGGGTATGGGGGATTTATAACAAGCAGTAAACATAAAAGGAAGTAATATACAGAACATGAGCAGCAAGGTAGACAGGAATAGAGCAACTGTAAAGTAAACACATAGGGAAAGAGCTGAANCCAGCAGACTGGTATTCCAGATATTCCAACTTTTCGCTAGCTTTGGCGGCTCTCTCTTTCCATTCATTGATTTGGTCATTTGATGGAAGACTCCTCCACCAGTCTAGCAAGAGTGGGGGTTTGCTAGTCATACCGAAACTGGGGACCTCGTGCCTCATTTTCTGCAAAACAAAGGGGTTAGACCCTACCCCCACCAGACTCGACTATTTAATATCAACAATTAGCATGAAGCATTTAGTTCTCCAAATAAATGCACAGAACGTGATGATGTCCGTTTGGGTTTAGGGCAACCCAGTGGACTTTTGGACAAGGCTATCTTAAAGGATCATTATGCGGACAACATAACTGATCCGGCTAGGTTTGACAATGATGCATGCACAATTAAACAGAGTAAGGTTTCTATGGGGTATTAGACTGGTACCCTTGAGCGGACAACTCAAGAGGGAAAGGCACGGAAACGTCGACTACACCGTTGATCGACTGATTTTACCGCAGATTTGCCTTTGCCGGATTTAGGGGGTGATAATATCAGAAGGGCGCAACCACTCATTATAAGCGTTGCTATGGTATTTTGTTTGGCACGAGTGGAATATGATGTTGAAAAAATACAATACAATAATTAACAAATTGTCATGTACTTTCACGTTCATAAAGTAATGATTAAAATAATTGCTCGAATTACAACAGTATTGAAGGAAAGCGGTAAAAGAAATCATTAAAGAAAAGATACAAAAAACCAGGTCAGTTTCGTAATAGAAAAGATATAAAGACATTAAATAAAGGCAATAAAGAAGCAGTAAAGTCACAAGCAACATGAAATGGTAAAAGCCAAAAGAAATCCCCAGCAGAGTCGCTATGCTGTCGATGCCCCCTTTTTCTAAAGGCGAAATCGGGTTTACGACATTTGGGCGGACAACTCTATTCCTTTTGGGAATTTGGGTTTGAGATTTAGAAGTGTCGCCACCTAATGATTAAGTGCATTAGGACACTAAGAATTTAAAAGAAAGAAGACCCAGAGAATGGGTAAGGGCATGAAATTATCTCAGGGGGAAGGTGTTAGGCACCCCCCAAGATCCACTAGTGTGGTTCCCGGCCATGTTACAATTGTGACTTTAAAACAAGTAAACATACAAGATAACTTCCACATAACGATTACAAGTAGGAATGTATAAAGGTTAAATAAACATGCTGAAGTCAGGAAATAGGTGGTTTCATAGTTGTTTAAAGAATGTGTAAGTGCAGAAAAATAAGGATCAAATAACGAGTGCAAACAATCAGACAAAAGAAGTGAAATGGGCGGAAGTTTAAAAAGAAAATAGTGCTGGAAATTCAAAGAGGTTTTAAATTATTTGAAGCGAAATACAAGGTTTAAAGAGCGGGAAACTGACAGTTTAAAGAAAACAATAACGAAAGTACATAAGGAGGGAGGGGGGTCCTAGGTTTATAAATAACATGGATCATCCACGCAACACCCAGTAACCAATTATACGCGTGGTGTTATCGCGTGATCATCATATCCATGTCTACCCTTCCCACCCGATTAAGGTATTAAAGCGCGGAATAGTATCGTTACTTATTGCATGCTATTACCCGTCCCGATCCTATCAGTCCCGGAGGCATTGAGACTACTAATCCTAAAGGGAGGGAATTGGGGCTTTTCATAAGTTTTAAAAGGACAAAAGTCTAGGCGACAAACAAAAACACATAATCAAATAGGGGAGAAGCAAATAACAGTTAAGGCTCAAACAGGCCTCCTCACTTAAAGGCAAATATATAGCATGACTTCAAATACTGGTTATGGTCTGAATTAAATTTAAAAGCGTTAGGACAGGTTGATTTATCACATATTTCTCAGATGAGGAGTCCGAATCAGCCTTGTCTGGTTGTAGTTATCAGAGCTGACACAGTTAATTAAAAACCTAATGGTTTGCCTAAGTGAGACCTATAGGCATGATATCTAGCGGAGCGTACTGATTTTAAAGAAAGGATCACTGGTTTTATAGACAAAAGATATGCAGATTTTAAACGAACTTATGACTGGTTTTAAACGTATAGATAAAATAGATGAGGCTGATTCGATTGATTATTCCTATAGGCAAGTTATCTAAGCGTTATTGGTTTTAAACGATTAAATAGATGCAAGAGTCCTATAGTCATGGTATCTAGAATGAAGTTGATTATTATTAGACCTATGATTGTTTGCCTAATGACATGTATATGTAGAAGCACAGAAAAAAAACCTATGATCATGATTTCTATATGCAAAAATGCAGGGACTTAGAGACAAGATTTCTATATGTAGAGATGCAGAAATAAATGACCTATAGGCATGTTGTCTATGTGAATGCAGGAATTAAAAATCCTATAGGCAAGTTATCTAAGATGAGAATACAGAAGTTTAGAGGTTACCTATAGGCATGCTGTCTATGTGAATGCAGGAATAAAAAAAATCCTATAGGCAAGTTATCTACCCTTTGCATACAATCATTCCCATCCCTTTCCACTAGCCGTCCTCAATAGTTATTACAAATTATTACAGTCCAAAATGAATCGGAAAAGTAAGGAAATAAAATTACATCAGAAGTTCCACCCACAACCAAACAGCCTAATTCAGACTCAAAGTCCAACAATATGAGATAAACCAACTTCCAGGATCAAAACTTCCAAAAGCCTTTCTCATCCTTTGGGTGTGTCAAAGTTTCAAGGAGATTTATGAACTCTAGGCAGTGCTTACACCCAACTATATTGTAGAATTAAGGTTATGGTGCAGTGTGGAATAGCCAGCCCTCAAATGTCCAAGTTCAGAGGGAGCTCCAGGTCCCAAAGCAAGGCTCGTAAAAGGGGGGCAGAACTTAAGAGTCTAAGAATAAGTGTAAGTGCATAGGGGGGAGGGGGGGGAATTAAGGAAAGCCATGGCAGGCTAGTGGTCATGCCCAGCAATTGGGAATGCTGGCACACCCCTGACTAGCCTGTCAGCCAAAACTTGGGAGTTAAGATCCATTGAGGATCAGGTTCTAACCTGGGCTGTAACTTGGGTACTGCCAGGCCAAGAACCTTAACTCAGACACATAGAGGGGAATGTGGGGTAGGGATTTACAATAGAAACAGATGCAAGGAAGGAACATATTAGCATAAATCATTGAATCATGCGCAGTAAAGTAAACAGGATTGCAGAAATTGTAAGTAAACACATAGGGGTGAGGCAGAGAAGTTAAATCAGAACATACCAGTTTCAGAAGAAACAAGTAAAAACAGTAGTCTTGAAAAGGCCAAGTTGCAAGCAAAGCAATTCTAAAAGATCCCAAGCAAAGCAGAATATCGAATTCAAAACAGTATTGCAAGTGTGCAAGTATTTTAAAGACTAGTGGTGTGAAGGTTGTGTGAAGAATGAAGTCGTGTCTACAAGTGCAGAGGGGCAGTCCTTTTTATAGTGCAGAGAAACAAGTAAGAAAGGCAAGGAATATATCATTGAAATTAGTCTCCCTTTGGTTAAGGGATTCTGATTTCGACGGGTAAAAGCCAGTTAAGGAAAGAAATTTTAATTAAAACTTTTCAAAGTAGCACAAAAGGGGTAAATACATAGAAGTTATTTAAGGAAAACAATCAATGGTACACGGTTTGTGACAACTATGGAAAGGGAATCAATCAAACAACCAGTGAAACCAAAATTACAAGTTCAATTTGAATGAACCAGGTTAGGAAAAGGTAAAGGAGATTCAATCAAAGAAAATCAGTCGGACCTTATTAAGAGGATTTCGGAATCAATCAATTAGTTGGAAAAACCTTTTAAAAGCAGAGTCCTTATATATAAAACAAACAAATCAAGAAGGGATTGTCAAATTATTTAAAAGAGGGTATAATCAAAGAGGGGTTCAGAATCATAAGCAAAAGTGGTACAAGTCCAATTTGTAGACTCACGGGGAGTCTGAGAGTCCAGGGTCCCAAAGAGAAACCCTAACTCGCACCCAAGAATCAAAATTGCCAAGAAACCCCCAAATCTTAGAGTTTCGAATTGAGTCAGACAATAGAGATGAGAAGGCAAGCCGCTTGATAGAGGCTCAGGAGTCCTTTCCAAAGACTCATGAGAAACAAACAAACAAGATACACAGTTAAGAGCATGGAGAACACGTTTGAAAAACTCAGAATTTAACAAGTTCAGAAGAAAAAGATACAAACTTAGGCAAAACAAGATGAATCATGCTTGGTAAGAATACAAACATAGTACAGTAACGCCAACAAAATCAAAGAACTCAATCGTAAACACATATAGAAAAGATTAACATGTGAGCATAGGAGAAAAGAAAGTAGAAGAACATTACGTGCATAGTAAAAGAAATCGGACAAACACACATAAAGAAAGAACAAAAAGAATCAGAAGGGTATTTTAAAGAAACTTTTCGAAAACCCTAAATCGAAATTAAACGATTTTGAAATAAAGAGAATTTGGGGAAAACCCTTTAAAAAGTTCAATAGAACACAGACATGTTCCAGATCTAAGAGAATAAGCAAGTAAAGAACCTCGAACAGCTTAAGGTTGTAGAGAAAACCCTAGAAATGAGAAAGGTCTTGAGGAAAGTCAGATCCTGAGTCGAAAAGGCTCATATTGCTTGAATACGACGGAGTAGTGGCTGGAGAAGCCATAGATCTACAAATATTAGAAGATCTCTAAGAGAACCATCGAAGTCAGGCTTCACAACCTTGAATGGCTTAGGTCCAATGGTGAGAAAAGGTGAGTACAGACCGTCTATGGCCTGAGACGCCATGGATTCCGGTGGAATCACGGTGGAAAAGGGGTCGGAGACGATTAGGGTTCCAGGAGGGTTCGAGAGAGTTTGAGAGACGAGGGGGTTCAAAGGCGGCTGATAGGTGGAAGTGATTAGGGTTTGGGGGGTTTGGAAATTAAAAAGGAAAGGGGGAATTATGGTCGTTGATCATTATATGAGCCGGGCGGGTTTTTTAATTGTGTCAGGGGTCGGGTAATTTAGGGATTGGGCTGGTCCGATTTGGGGACTAAAATTGGGCCAATTTGAGGTTAAAATTGAAAAGTAAAGAAAAAAGCTGTAATTGAAATAGAAATGGGCTAAATGTTAAATAACCAATTTTCCCCTTTCATTTTATAAAAATAGCAATAATGATTTTAAAAGTAAATTTAAAACACTGAGCCAACAAATACTATATAAATATTAATCTAAAAATGCTAGAACTAATTTTACAATTATAAAATGCTATTAATCTTAAAGTAGGCTATAACTGCAGTTATATGCAATTAGTCTTTTAAATACCAAATAAATTTGTAAAAATATACAAAAATCACCTTAATTATATTTTGGTGCAAATATGAGAATAAAAAATAAATTATTCACCAAAATGTTAATCTTGGGAATAATTATTGGATTTTGTACTGATAAAATAGACAATAAATTGGTTTTAAAATCTTTAAAATTTTAAAAAAATACCAAAACTCTTGGGCATGCTTATATATGCATGTACATGCTATTTTGAAAGTATTTTGTATATAAAATACATAGGGAAAAATTGGGTATCAACAGCTGCCCCTCTTTACCCGGGAAGGATGAAAGCATTATTGGGTAAAGATATGATGGCCAATTTTGACCGAACGAACGATTTGAAGAATTTTGATTGAGCTCGGGTTCCTGAGCCGCCTACATATCCTTGGTTTTACAGGAATCAGGCCGTATGTAGTTCAGGATCCGTCGGCGAAACATGCCGATGGAGATTTTTCCAAGATATTTTGATCGGGGTAGCATTGCTACGAATTTAAAAAGGCCGCGGAAACTGGAGCGGGATCGCTCCTGCTGAAACGGCCGTTGCTAGCCGGTTTACCTGCAAATAAAACACGAGCGCATATGTTGTGCATAAATTTAAACATGATGCAAGTTCCCGTTGGACCATGAATGTTGTCATTGGACGGTTAAGATGACGTCCTCAGACTATGGTGTCCTGGGCCATGAAACACATAATAAAGGATTCGAAGGCTATGAAATGATGCTCTCGTGCTATGAAAATGATGCCTCCGAACCATGATGCCTTTGAATAATGTGATGCAGAGATAAAAGTAGAGTCCTCAGGCCATGGCATGATGTTCTCGGGCTATGAAAATGGTGCCTCTGAACGATGACGTCTTCGGATGATTTTGGCGATCTTTCAGCCCATGAAATGCAGGATTTGGCGATCTTTCAGCCGATGCAAGTTTTAATAAAATGGCGATATTTCAGCCGATGTAAAGTGTAACTATAAATGGCGATCTTTCAGCCGATGCAAGACTTAAATAAGGTGGCGATATTTCAGTCGATGTAAAGTGTAAATATAAATGGCAATCTTTCAGCCAATGCAAGATTAAGATAAAATGGCGATATTTCAGTTGATGCAAGATTAAAATGAAGTGGCGATGTTTCAGCCAATGTAAAGTGTAAATATAATTGGCGATCTTTCAGCCAATGCAAGATTTAAACGAAGTGGCGATATTTTAGCCGTGCAAATGGAGACAGAGCTTAGTCTCGGAAGGCGGGATAGTAGCATTATGCAATGCAAAGAGATGCAAATGGAGGTAGAGCTTAACCTCGGAAGGCAGAATAATAGCCTTGTGCAATGCAGAGAAATGCAAATGGAGGTAGAGCTTAACCTCGGAAGGCAGAATAGTAGCCTTATGTAATTATGGAGACAGAGCTTAGTCTCGAAAGGCAGAATAGTAGCCTTATGCAATGCAAGAAATGCAAATGGAGGTAGAGCTTAACCTCGGAGGCAGAATAGTAGCCTTATTCAATGCAAGTGACAGATCTTAGTCTCGGAAGGCAGAATAGTAGCCTTATGCAATGCAAGAAATGCAAATGGAGGTAGAGCTTAACCTCGGAAGGTAGAATAGTAGCCTTATGCAATGCAAGAGACAGAGCTTAGTCTCGGAAGGCAGAATAGTAGCCTTATGCAATGCAAGAAATGCAAATGGAGGTAGAGCTTAACCTCGGAAGGCAGAATAGTAGCCTTATGCAATTATGGAGACAGAGCTTAGTCTCAAAAGGTAGAATAGTAGCCTTATGCGGAAGATGAGAGACGAGTAGTAGTAAAAGATTCTTAGCTGATAGCGGATAGCTGGTTGCTGATTGCGACATTGTGGCTGCTGGGGATATCGTGTATGGATAGTGGTTGTGAAGCGATAATTTCGGGAGTTGTATCCCTGAAAGTACGAGTGTGTAAATGGATTTGCTGATTTATGACTTGGGTGCCTGCATCCAAAGAAAAATCGTGAGTTTTGTAAAGAGACCGGTTAGTTCACGTTCCCGCTGGCTTCGCTTGACTGGATCGGCTCTATTTATGGTGATACTGTGGGTACCCTCGGGCAGCATTGTCAAACAAAGTGATTTCGATAATAGGCATGCATGAGTTTTGTTAAAGGTATGATATATGTATATATATTTAAAAAAACAACTTTAGATGAACCAACGACCGCAACGTGGTTCAAAACATTGCGACCTTTCTTGCTACGGAATTTTGAGGGCCCTCCTCAAAATTCTGCCCCAATTTAGTGGGTTGATGCTTCTGACGGCTGCTTGCAATGATCGACTGAAGTTACTTCAGAATTTTGAGGGTCCTCCTCAAAATTCTGCCCCAGTTTCCAATTGCGGGGGGAAATGAAAATTTTATTGAATTGTGACCAAACCCATAAGGCTGCCTACGTATCCCCTCTTAAACGGGAATCAGGTCAGACGTAGTTCAAATTACATAAGGAAATCATAAATGGTTACACATAGTATCGCTTGACTGCATCTGAATTTATTTGTTTTGGCCAAACTTCTCCGTCCATTTCTGCAAGTATGAAGGCTCCTCCTGTAAGAACCCGATGAACCATGTATGAACTTTGCCAGTTAGGGGAGAACTTCCCTTTGGCTTCATCTTAATGTGGAAAAATCTTCTTCAACACCAGCTGCCCTAGTGTAAACCGTCTTGGTCTGACTCTCTTGTTGAAGGCTCTGGTCATTCTGTTCTGGTAAAGTTGACCATGGCAAACCACATTCATTCTCTTTCCATCTATGAGTGCTAACTATTCGTAACGACTCTTTACCTATTCTGCATCGTCGATTTCTGCTTCTGTATGATTCTTAGGGATGGAATTTCTACCTCGGCGGGGATGACCGCTTCCGTACCATAAACCAGCATATAGGGAGTTGCACCAGTCGATGTGCGGACTGTGGTGCGATACCCTAACAAAGCAGATGACAGCTTCTCATGCCACTGCTTATGCTTTTCTACCATCTTTCTCAATATCTTCTTGATGTTCTTATTGGCGGCTTCTACAGCTCCGTCATCTGAGGCCTGTAGGCTGTGGAATTCTTGTGTTTGATCTTGAAGGTTTCGCACATGGCTTTCATCAAATCACTGTTGAGGTTGGAACCGTTGTCAGTAATCACTGAATCTGGGATCCCGAATTGACAAATGATACGGTCACGGACAAAGTCTGCCACGACTTTCTTGGTCACTGCTCTGTAAGATGCTGCTTCAACCCATTTAGTGAAATAATCAATTGCTACTAGGATAAACCTGTGCCCATTTGATGCGGCAGGTTCGATTGGTCCGATAACATCCATTCCCCATGCGGCGAACGGCCATGGCGAGCTTGTTGCATTAAGCTCATTTGGAGGCACTTTTATCATGTCTGCATGGATCTGACAGTTGTGGCACTTTCGAACATACTGGATGCAGTCCATTTCCATAGTTATCCAGAAATAACCTGCCCGGAATATCTTCTTGTCTAAGACAAAACCGTTCATATGTGGACCACAGGTCCCAGCATGAATTTCCTCTAGCAGCTTGGATGCTTCCTTTGCGTCAACACACCTTAGCAAACCCGAATTCGGAGTTCTCCTATACAGGATTCCTCCGCTGTGGAAGAAATTGTTGGACAATCTTCGCAGAGTGCGCTTCTGAATAGCATTTGCAAGCTCTGGATATTTTCCTTCGGCCAAAAATTCCTTGATGTCGTGAAACCAAGGCTTTCCATCTGCTTCTTCCTCGATATGAGCACAGTAAGCTGGCTGATCATGAATCTTTACTGGAATAGGGTCTATGAAGTTCTTATCTGGATGCTGAATCATGGATGATAGAGTGGCCAATGCATCGGCAAACTCATTCTGGACTCTGGGAACATGCCGGAACTCTGTCTTTATGAACCTCTTTCTCAACTCCTGTACATGATGCAAATACGGGAGTATCTTGGAGTTCTTGGTCGCCCATTCTTCTCGGACCTGATGTATAAGCAAATCCGAATCTCCAATCACTAGCAACTCTTGGACGTTCATGTCAATGGCCATCTTGAGCCCCAAGATGCAAGCTTCGTACTCGGCCATATTGTTGGTGCATGGGAACCTGAGCTTGGCGGATACCGGATAATGCTGGCCGGTTTCTGATACTAGGACTGCTCCTATGCCAACTCCCTTGAAATTTGCTGCTCCGTCGAAAAACATCCTCCAACCGTCATAGGATTATGCAATGTCCTCTCCTATGAAGGATACCTCCTCATCAGTAAAATACGTCTTCAGAGGCTCGTATTCTCCATCCACAGGGTTTTCAGCGAGGTGATCTGCTAGGGCCTGTCCTTTGATTGCTTTCTGAGTCACGTAGACAATGTCAAATTCACTCAGCAGGATCTGCCACTTGGCTAGCTTGCCGGTGGGCATGGGCTTCTGAAAGATATACTTCAATGGGTCCATTCTTGATATGAGATACGTGGTGTAAGCACAGAAATAATGCGTCAACTTCTGAGCTACCCAAGTCAGAGCACAACAGGTGCGCTCTAGTAAGGAATACCGGGCCTCGTACGGGGTGAACTTCTTACTGAGATAATAAATGGCCTGCTCTTTTCTCCCCGTTTCATCATGCTGCCCCCAGAACACAACCAAATGCTCCATCCAATACTGCAAGGTAGAGTAGCAGGGGTCTACCTGGTTCGGGCGGAACCAGAACTGGCGGTGTTGACAGGTACTCTTTGATTCTGTCGAAGGCTTTCTGGCAGTCGTGAGTCCATTTGGTAGCGGTGTCCTTCTTCAACATCTTAAAGATCGGCTCACAAATGATAGTGGACTGAGCTATGAACCGGCTGATGTAGTTAAGTCTCCCCAAGAAACTCATAACCTCCTTCTTGCTCTTCGGCGGCGGCAATTCTTGAATAGCTTTGACCTTTGATGGATCCAATTCTATCCCTCGGCGTCTCACAATGAACCCAAGTAGTTTTCTGGCAGGAACCCCAAGTGCACATTTTGCGGGATTCAGCTTCAGGTTGTACCTTCTCAGTCTATTGAAGAATTTCCTCAAATCTCCCATGTGATCAACGGCTTTCTTAGATTTGATGATGACGTCGTCTACATACACTTCGATCTCCTTGTGTATCATGTCATGAAAAATTATGGTCATGGCCCTCATGTAGGTGGCCCCTGCATTCTTTAACCCAAACGGCATCATTTTGTAACAATACATCGCCCACGGCGTAATGAAAGTCGTTTTCTCAGCATCCTCTTCATCCATCCTTATCTGATGGCACCCAGCAAAACAATCAACGAATGACTGCAACTCATGCTTGGCGCAGTTGTCAATCAAGATGTGTATATTCGGCAAGGGAAAGTCGTCTTTTGGACTGGCCCGGTTGAGATCCCGATAGTCGGCGCAAATTCTGACCTTCCCATCCTTCTTCGGTACTGGCACAATATTGGCTAACCATTTTGGATACTCTACTACCTGGAGGACCTTAGCTTTGACCTGCTTAGTCACTTCTTCCTTGATTTTCAAACTCATGTCTGGCTTGAACTTTCTGAGCTTCTGTTTCACTGGCGGACAGGCCGGATCAGTCGGTAATTTGTGAGCCACAATGGACGTGCTTAGACCAGTCATGTCGTCATATGACCATGCGAATATGTCCTCATATTCCTTTAGAAATTGTGTACAATCTTCCTTCTCAAACGGTGACAAATGAACGCTGACTCGTGTTTCTTTGATGTTCTCTGCATCTCCTAGATTGACGATCTCCGTCTCGTCCAGGTTGGACTTAGGTCTGTTCTCAAAATTCTCAACTTCTTTAACGATCTCTTCCGGTATGTCATCTTCCTCTGAATCTGTGTCCGTTTGTCGCGTTGTCTCGTTGCATGTCACAGTTGTTGGTTCATCAAGATAAGTAATAGTAATGTTGTTTGAGTAAAGTAATGAGAGAAAATAATAAGAGAGAGATTTGTTCGAAAATTGAAATACTTTAATAAATTCCATAAGTGTTTTGAACATTGGAGCTCTTTCTTGCGAAAAAAGAAAAATGCAAAAAGAAAATAAACTTAATAAAGCAAAATAGTGCGTAATGCTTTGTTCAGCCTTGCTACCCCGAGGCACGTCAGGCTCTGGTGGTTCTGACGGTCCAGTTCTTGAGATGTGCCCCTCTGCTTAAGATGATCATGCCAGAGTGCACGAACTAACCTTTGGGGAGGGGAATAAATAAACAAAAAGTAAAAACAAAAAGGTAACAAGTCAGTGAGGATCTATGAAAAAATGTTGCAATATTTAAACACATAATGCAGGAATGTAAATCGTGTCCTAATTTGGGTAGGCCTAGCGACAAATTGATTTGGAGAACTTGGAATGCTAAATGCCTCATTTTATTGATAGAAAATAAGACGAATCCCAAATTGACACTAAATAAACAGAAAATGAAAAATCACTTAATGGCCATTGGCCTTATTACATTTTAAAGCGAAAAAGATAAACTCCTATCTACTTGGTCCCTGAAGGACCCTCCCCAGACTCGGCATCCTTGGCTCCGTCGAACATCTTCCCCAGCTCGCGAAGTCCCAGCAATAGGTAGGCCCTAGCTAGATGTCCGCCCTCGGTTCCTTCAGTATTTTGGCAGTCTTCGACCCTTTTGAGAACTAGAGTGTAAATCTTTTCACCAGCTTAGCAATCTTGGGTGGATGTTGGTGACCATACTGAATCTGGGGACTTCGTGCCTCATTATCTGCAAGACAGAAGGGTTAGATCCTACCCCCGCCGGACTCGACTATTTAACATCAATAATTGGCATAAAATAATTTAGTTCTCCAAATAAATGCACAGAACGTGATAATGTCCGTTTGGGTTTCAGGGAAACCAAGTGGACTTTGGGCAAGGCTATCTTAAAGAGTCATTATGTAGACAACATAACTGACTCGGCTAGGTTTGACCATGATGCATGCACAGTTAAATAGAGTGAGGTTTCTATGGGGTTTTAGCTGGTACCCTTGAGCGGACAACTCAAGGGAGAAAGGCACGGAACCATCGACTACACCGTTGATCGACTGGTTTTACCGCAAATATGCCGTTTCCGGATTTAGGGGGTGATAATATCGGAAGAGCGCAACCACTCATTATAAGCGTTGGTATAGGATTTTTTTGGCACGAGTGGAATATGATGTTGAAAAAATGCAATACAATAATTAACAAATTGTCATGTACTTTCACGTTCATAAAGTAATGATTACAATAATTGCTCGTAATTACAACAGTACTGAAGGAAAGCGGTAAAAGAAAGCATTAAAGAAAAGAAACAAAGAACCAAGTCAGTTTCGTAATAGAAAAGATATAAAGACATTAAATAAAGGAAATAAAGAAGCAGTAAAGTCACAAGCAACATGAAATGGTAAAAGCCTAAAGAAATCCCCAGCAGAGTCGCCATGCTGTCGATGCCCCCTTTTTCTAAAGACGAAATCGGGTGTACGACATTTGGGCGGACAACTCTATTCCTTTTGGGAATTTGGGTTTGAGATTTAGAAGAGTCGCCACCTAATGATTAAGTGCATTAGGACACTAAGAATTTAAAAGAAAGAAGAACCAGAGAATGGGTAAGGGCTTGAAATTATCTCAGGGGGAAGGTGTTAGGCACCCCCCAAGATCCACTAGTGTGGTTCCCGGCCATGTTACAATTGTGACTTTAAAACAAGTAAACATACAAGACAACTTCCACATAACCATTACAAGTAGGAATGTATAAAGGTTAAATAAACATGCTGAAGTCAGGAAAGAGGTGGTTTCTTAGTTGTTCAAAGAATGTGTAAGTGCAGAAAAATAAGGATCAAATAACGAGTGCAAACAATCAGACAAAAGAAGTGAAATGGGCGGAAGTTTAAAAAGAAAACAGTGCTGGAAATTCAAAGAGGTTTTAAATGATTTGAAGCGAAATACAAGGTTTAAAGAGCTGGAAACTGACAGTTTAAAGAAAACAATACCGAAAGTACATAAGGAGGGAGGAGGGGTCCTAGGTTTATAAATAACATGGATCCTCCACGCAACACCTAGTAACAAATTATACGCATGGTGTTATCGCGTGATCATCATATCCATGTCTACCCTTCCCACCCCATTAAGGTATTAAAGCGCGAAATAGTATCGTTACTTATTGCATGCTATTACCCGTCCAGATCCTATCAGTCCCGGAGGCATTGAGACTACTAATCCTAAAGGGAGGGAGTTGGGGCTTTTCAGAAGTTTTAAAAGGATAAAAGTCTAGGCGACAAACAAAAACACA
>NW_017678521.1:0-8646 GCF_001879085.1 Nicotiana attenuata
GAACAACACCACTCCCAGAGTATATGAGGGATCAATAACCGAGGGTTTAAAGGCGGGATTAGGGATAACGAAGCCTTGGGTGCGATCTGAAGTGAGCTGTATTAAAAGCCAGCTAGCGTAGCTTGGGGAGTGCGTCTAGTAAATTGTCGTAATTACTCGGGAGAGATTTACGGTAATAAGAGTGCTCATGATCGGTAGAGAATACTTAGGCGAAATTATAGAAGACATAGCGGGAAGGATTCCGACAATAGGGGAAATCATAACTCTAGACCTCCTTAATCTTTTCTCTAACCCTCAGTATCGTTAGTTGTTAATTTACTATTTTAATTTGTTAGTTAATTAGTTAAACAGAAGAATCTTAATATCTATAAGTTAGGAATTGTTCAAGCTTGTCTTCTTGGTGATAGTGAACAACTGTAGCTAAACCTTAGTTCTCTGTGGGATTCGACTCCGGACTTGTAAACCGGATTATATTTGCAGCGACCGCATTGTCCTTTTTATAAGGCATAGTTGGGCGAGATCAACGTGCATCGTGAATTTTCAGTCAATTGTATATATATATATAGTGAAAGAACATTAAATTAAACTTTAAGTAAATTATATAAAAGAAGAAAGAGTCACAATAAAGCAATTGACATGACAGAAAATATAACAATTTTTTAAGTGCTGAAAATTAACATTGTTACATTAACATATACTTGATTTCAAAATGATTGAATTTTATCTGAACCAATAGAGATAATTAATCTAGCTAAATTTGGTGGATGATACTTGAATTTTATTTATCTTGCATTATGAAATTTGTCTGTTTACATTTGTCCAATGTCCAAGTTATTTTTATAATCTCTACCCAAAGTCAAGCTAATATAATTTAAAATGAATACGTTTGAAATTGCCTTCAATAGTTGATACATGGTGCAATTCGGCAGTTTCATATTTAGAGCCTGTTTGGAAAGGCACCTTGGAAATGAATTTGGGTGTAATTGAATATAATTACATAGTTTGGCATATTTGTTTGGCCAAGTAATTACTTGGTCAGCGTGGAATTGGGTGTAATTGGAGGGGTGTAATTACACTCTCCAATTCTCAAGGGCGAGGTGAGAATTGGTGGTAATTACACTGTGTAATTACAAGGTTGCCTTTTAATTTTTTTCTTTTTCTTTTTATTGGAATTTATTTTCTTTATAAATTTTTATTTCTATTTTTTTATTTTTTATTTTTATTTTTACTTTTAAATTTCTTTTGTAATTTTAAAATATATTTTTCTTTGTACATTATTTATCTTTTATTCCTCTACTTTTACTTCTTCTGATTCAATGTAATTGCTTATATTTTATTTTTTATTTATTTTATTATTCTATTTTTTGAAACTACAGCTCATAATATTAAAAATAATGAGTCATTAACAAACTGGGCATATAATGAGTGATGCAATTAAAGTGGAATTTCGTTGTTGAATGTGGTTATAAACTTATTATGTTTCCTAATCTTAAGTTGTAGTGCAACTTACTATTATTATGTTGGAATTTGACATATGTTAAACTATTTTATTTTATTTTATTTTTAAATTTTGAAATTGTGTTATATTCATGGTTTCAATTTGCTTGTTCTAGTAATATTGGCTCACATTGTATGTTGTTCATTTTTTAGTTAGAATTGATAGATTAGTTTTGTCAAATATTTGAATATGTTATGATATTATATTTATAAATATGAATTTATTTTATCAAACATGAATTCCATGATGTTCTTACAAGACGTATATTTTTAGTTTTCGTAAGTATCTAAACTAAATATTATTAAATTGAAATATATATATAAAAATTATTTTTATAATATTAGTTATAAATATATGAATACTAATTAATGTATATTCACAAAAAAATATACATCTTAAATACCAAATATAATATTATTTATACTCATAAAACTTTATAGACATATATTTATTATATTAACTTTTAAGTTTTGATAATTATTTTATTTAAAATTAATTGTGTAATTACACTTGTGCAACCAAACAGTAAACTTGTAATTACATTGTAATTACACTATGACAAACAAATAAGTCGTGGTAATTACATAATTGTGTAATTACTAGGCTGTGTAATTACTATCCTAGTAATTACACCAATTCCAATTACCTGGTGACTTTCCAAACAGACCCTTAGAGTATGCACACAATTACTCTTGATAATAATAAACTAACAACTTATAATAAATCATAGACACCCGAATACCGATATACCATATTAGCTGATTAACCCCATAAAACTTCTACATCTTTCACATAAGGTGTATTCATTCAAAAGACCACATAAAGGTTAACTTTCCCTCTTAAGTTTTCAAGTATTGCAAATCTCTGCCTGTCAGCTTTGCCTCTTGCTATATTCTAGATCAAAGACAAGAAAAAATATATTTTCGATCAATTCCATACCATGAGATCTTCTCAAGCATGCTTGTGAGCTTTTAACAAAGAGATAACAAACTTAAAATTGCAGTGGTTAGAATTATGCCTTGAAACAAAACTCGAAGTTAGGAATCTAACACATGGAGACAAACTATAAGAAATAAAGCAAAATTGTCAGGTAAGATAGAATATTATTGAAGAAATGGAGTACTTGTGTGCCATGTTGTCTGAATGCAACTTGGTAGGAAATCCTAAAGAATGGTGGATTGATTCTGGAGCCACCCACCACGTTTGTGCTAACAAGGAGTTATTTTCTTCTTATGCCCCCGCAGGACCCGACGAGACAATTTTCATGGAAAATTCGTCTACAGCCAAAATTGAAGGAGTTGGCAAGATTGCGTTGAAGATGAAGTCGGGAAAAATTGTGACTCTAAACCAAGTTCTTCATGTTCCAGAAATTCGCAAGAATCTTGTGTCTACCTCACTTCTTGTCAAGAATGGATTCAAATGTATTTTTGTTTCTAATAGTGTTGTACTAAGTAAGAATGATGTGTATGTAGGAAAAGGTTACCTGAATGAGGGCCTTTTTAAGCTAAATGTAATAGCAGTTCCTATCAATAAAGTTAATGCTTCTTCTTACTTACTTGAGTCAAACACTTTATGGCATGCACGCCTAGGTCACATCAACTTCAAAACATTGCGAAAAATGATAAATTTGGAAGTATTGCTAAAATTTGATTGCATTAATTCCAAATGTCAAATATGTGTGGAATCAAAGTATGCTAAGCATCCTTATAAGTCCGTTGAAAGGAATTCAAGTCCTTTAGACTTAATTCATACAGATATTTGCGACATGAAGTCAACACCATCTCGCGGTGGGAAAAAGTATTTCATTACTTTTATTGACGATAGTACGAGATATTGCTATGTTTACTTACTTAATAGTAAAAATGAAGCAATTGATGCTTTCAAGCAATACAAGAGTGAAGTTGATACACAACTAAACAAAAACATCAAAATGATAAGAAGTGATAGGGGTGGCGAATATTAATCTCCTTTTGAAGAAATATGTTTGGAAAATGGCATTATTCACCAAACAACTGCTCCTTACTCTCCACAATCTAATGGAATTGCAGAGAGAAAGAATCGAACATTGAAAGAGATGATGAATGCATTGTTGATAAGTTGTGGTTTACCACAGAACTTGTGGGGGGAAGCTATACTTACAGCTAACCGAAGAAGCAACCGTGTACCTCATAGTAAAACACAGTCCATTCCTTATAAAAAATGGAAAGGAAGGAAGCCCAGCTTGAAATACTTCAAAGTGTGGGGGTGTTTAGCTAAGGTACAAGTTCCTAAACCTAAAAGGGTTAAGATAGGTCCAAAAACGGTTGATTGTGTATTTATTGGATATGTAACCAATAGCAAGGCATATCGTTTTCTGGTTCATAAATCAGAAAATCCCGAGATCCACGTTAATACGGTAATAGAATCAGATAATGCTGAATTCTTTGAAACTATTTATCTGTATAAAAAAGAAAGTGAATCGTCCTACCAAAAGTCAAAACGACCTCGAGAGGAAACAACAGATGGTATGCCTAATGAGGAAAATCCGAGAAGAAGTAAACGTCAAAGAACATATACTTCATTCGTTCTAGATCTTCTGACTTTCCTGCTAGAAAATGAGCCTCGAACCTTCAAGGAAGCGATGTCTTCCTCAGAAGCACAATATTGGAAAGAGGCTGTCAATAGTGAAATAGATCTATATTGAGCAACCACACCTGGGAATTGGTTGATCTTCCTCCAAGTAACAAAACTTTGGGTTCTAAATGGATTTTCAAGAAGAAAATTAAAAACGATGGTACTATTGACAAATACAAGGGAAGACTTATTGTCAAAGGATTTAGACAGCGAGAAGGACTTGACTATTTTTACACATACTCGCCGATAACAAGAATTACATCTATTCGGATGCTAATAGCGTTAGCCGCCTTGTATGATCTTCAAATCCATCAAATGGATATAAAAACAGCCTTCTTAAATGGTGATCTAGAGGAAGAAATTTACATGAACCAACCTGAAGGGTTTGTGGTTCCGGAAAAAGAAAAGAAGGTGTGCCGATTTGTTAAGTCCCTTTATGGACTAAAACAAGCACCCAAGCAATGGCATGCGAAATTTGACCAAACAATGTTGTCAAATGGCTTTAAGATTAATGAATGCGATAAATGTGTTTACATTAAGAACGTTCCAAGTCATATAGTCATTGTTTGCTTATATGTTGATGATATGCTAATAATGAGCAAAGACATTGCCGACATTCAAGCTATTAGGCGTATGCTTGCTAGTAAGTTTGATATGAAAGACTTAGAAGTTGCCGATGTAATTCTAGGAATTAAAATCCAGACGACTCCTCAGGGTCTGGCTTTGTCTCAATCACATTACGTGAAAATGGTACTTGAAAAATTCAAACACTTGGAATTTAGAAGTGCAAGGACTCCAATTGACTTAAACCATTATCTTGTAAAGAATAAAGGTGAAAGCACGTCTCAATTGGATTATGCTCGTGTGTTGGGAAGCTTAATCTATATCATGAACTATACACGTCCTGTTATAGCTTGTGCAATAAGTAAACTTAGTCGATTCACAAGTAATCCCAACAAACATCACTGGGTGGCAATGAAACGAGTTCTGGGATATTTTGAATATACCCAAGACTACTTTGCACTACAATAAATATCCTGCGGTTATCGAAGGATATAGTGATGCAAATTGGATAACCGGCTCAACAGAAACAAAGTCCATAAGTGGATATGTTTTTACTATTGGCGGAGGAGCAATATCTTGGAAGTCTTCCAAACAGACGTGCATCACTCGCTCTACAATGGAATCAGAGTTTATAGCTTTGGATAAGGCCGACGAAGAAGCTGAATGGCTTTAAAATTTCTTAGAAGACATTCCGTTCTAGCCAAAACCTTTGGCTCCAATATGCATACATTGTGATAGTGAGGTTGCAATAGGACGAGCAAGGAGCGTTATGTATAACGGGAAGTCTCGTCATATACGGCGAAGACATAAAACCGTTAGACAACTACTCTCTAGTGGAATTATCACTATTGATTATGTAAGATCAAAGGATAATGTGGCGGATCCGCTTACAAAAGGCCTAACTAGAGAGGGAGTTGAGAAATCATCTAAGGGAATGGGACTATGGCCGAGGACAAGTCATCATGGCGGTAACTCTACCTAGAATCTTGGATATTCCGAGATCTAGGTTCAAGGAGCTCAAACAAAATTGTGATTGACCGGTTCAACATTGTCAAAGTAAAATCTTTGGTCTCTTCTCGTGATGAAGACAATGTTCAGTAACAAGGATAGAACTTTACACGTTCTTTAATGATTACCTAAGTTTGATGTGATATTTATCAAATAGTGTCAATCTAAAGGATTACACATTTAGGAATAACCTATGTAAGTGTGAAGTGGAAGCCGCTTCAAAGAGAATTTTGTAAGGCCAATTCTCTACGCACTTATGAAACCAGGCGGTGTTCATGGCTGAAACGAATACAACAATGAGAACCAAAAGACGGTTAAGGGTTGGTTGTGTGACATATGGTTGTCCAGGTATACACTAAAGTTCGACGGTTCAAAGATATAAAATCTACCGATTGACCGAGTATATCCGACATATGCTCACTACGGAAAGTTCAAAGGGAAACCTACTTATCCAGATGCAATTAATCCTTACTTGCAAATCACACAGCTTTCATCTATGTTCATTCTTGTTATAGTCATTCCCATTCATGTGGAGGATTGTTGGACTTTAAGCCATTGGGATTTAAAGACTAGAAGTGTGAAATGGAAAATGGTGGAAAATAAAATGGAGGGAAATGAAAAATTTGGAAAATTTGAATCAAGTGAGCTTTGTCATTTATGACAAATGAACTTTGTCCCTCATTGGTGAGGGACAACTACACTTGTGTGTATAAATATAGGATCACTTCTTAGAGCTCTTAAAGGAGTTGAAGAGAATGAAGCCTCGCGCCGTCGTCGTCGCTCGGCTCGGCTTCAGCTTCGGCTTCGGCTTTGGATTTGTCAAATGATCGATCGATGAGATTAATTTTTGGACAAAGTTTATTTAATTAATTATTTAAGAATTAATTAAGTGCCAGTCAGTTCATTAACGGAATTAACTGGAATGTATAATCCAAAACGCTGAACTCTGCTTTTCCCTTCTGTTCACATTATGAACAGACACCTCTTCTTTTCAAATATCTGCCTCACATTATGAACAGAAATCACACCTCTTCCGACAATTGCCTATAAATTCTGAGGCATGGCTTCCTTTTCACATACTGAAAAAATACAGAACTTCCTTCTGAAAATCCTGCATTCCACTTTGCAATTTCTCTTTTAAATTCGTAAGTGTGATTTTGCTCCGTTCTTTGAGTTCGTTGGTATCCTGCAGTTTGTATTGCCACTGTTGCAAGAAGGTTTATTCCGTTTCATCCTGGGAGGATTTAATCCATTACCTTGGCAACTTGTGAGGGGGTTAAAATTCCTTAAGGACGCACAAGGAAATTGTGGACTCGGAATATTTCTTATCGTTTACAGTTTTTCCAGTTTCTTCTAACAGTTTTCTAATTTCTGTTTTAACACAGTAGCGACCACAAAATTTACCTTCACTTTCACACTCTTTTGATAAAGCCTTCAGTAACCAATTGGTTAACAATTTCAATTAAATAAATAAGAAAAAAAATTTAATCAGAAGTACAAAATCTTCAGAAAACATGCATGGAAGTATTAGAACAGAAATTCACAGAAATTGTCATAAATAATTAGAGAGGTACAGGGACATTCCCCCCCTTTTTTTTACCTCATTGAGTATTACTTCTTTCACTTCTTCCTCGAATCTTCAAGTAGTTCCTACAACGAACAAAATAATTTATAAAAGGTGTATAGGGTCAAATTTGACCCTCAGCATCTCTACGCCAGTGGGTACACCCAGTGAGTGTACGCCAACTAACGTAGCGGGTACGACTCGGCCGTGGGGACAAAAGCGACATCGTTTAGGACTCAATGTCTTCACTAGGGAGACGTTACCTGTCTTTGTAACTTTTTGATTCTTTCGAGGAGGGTCTCTTATTATATAAAGGAGACCCTCGCATTGTAAAAGGGGGCATCGGATATAATACAACTCTTTCATTTTTCTAGCTTTCTCTCTCTATCTCTACTTCAAACGAACATATCTTATTGAATTCATATTATCACTTTGCAATACTAGATCTACAACGATATTATCATCTTCGCATCTCTAGGATTATTATATTTGATTACGATTTACCCCTTTTCCTACTTTTGATTGTTTTTTAGCTTACAAAGTATATCGTTAACTTTTGAGCCAAACAATTTGGCGCCGTCTGTGGGGATTTCGAGAATCAAAACCATAGTATCCACCTAGAGATCAACCATCTACCATTCTCTGCAACACCAAAAACAGAAAATGGCCGAAAATAACACAAGATTGAAAGCTATATTGGGTGTCACTACCAATCTCCTTGGCCCTCTCAACGAGGCCAGTGACGATGGCATCCTGAATGCAACCCCTAGCATCACACCAGGTGCAGAGATCTCACCTTCCCCATCCGAAGGTCTGACGATCTTGCACGAAAAAGGAGCTTCCACATCTGCGGTTACGGAAGCACCCTCAGCGGTCAAAGAGCTACTGGAAAGATGGCTAACAAGCGCTCTAAGTGGCTTGGTTGAGAGGTCACCACAAAGTAACATCAGATGTGCACCAACGGTAGGTACCGCTGCTGCCGTGGGTGAACCAGAAGTTACACTAGCGAATAACAAACCCATCGAGACACAGACCAACGATGGCACGCTAATAGCCATCGTAAAGAAGATGGAAGAAATGGAAAATGAAAACAAGGCGCTCCGCGGTCAGATGAAGGAATATCAGGAGAGGGTCGACAAGATCCCCGGTGCTCCCAAGTTGCTACCAAAACGCGACGTGGGAAGGTTCGTTGAACAACCATACACTGAAGAAGCTGCCCCTCACTCCACCCCAAAAACCTTCAAGATGCCACCCTACTTGAGGGTATATGACGGAACCACAGATCCCGAGGATCATCTGATCCACTACGTCACCGCTGTGAAGGGCAACGACCTATCGAAAGAACAGGTACCGTCGGTACTGCTGAAGAAGTTTGGCGAGACGTTGACAGGAGGGGCCT
>NW_017678521.1:8758-11253 GCF_001879085.1 Nicotiana attenuata
CAACGACATCTTCGCCGTCAGGCAAAACACAGGAGAGAGACTCAGGGACTTTCTGGCAAGGTTTAACAGGGTAAGGATGAGTCTGCCAAACGTATCGGAAGGTATGGCAGTCGCCGCTTTCCAGAACGGGCTAAGCAGAGATGGTTCGAGGGCAACCAAGAAGCTGCTGAGCCGCCTCATGAAATATCCCCCTACCACATGGGAGGAAATCCACAACGCCTATTACGCCGAGGTACGAGCGGACGAGGACGATCTTAACGGGCCGACCCAACGGCGACACAGCGACTACCTGGAAACGAGGAGAGATCGACGGACGAGGACGACGAGACAACTCCCCGCTCCAACAGAGATCGATATCAGCCATACACCAGATCCTCCCATCCGCCACCAAGGCATACAAACGCGCTACAGCGACACGTCGCCCCATTCCGAAACGAAAGAGGTACGCCCCCTTTATTAACCGCCCATAACTTTTGTGTATCTCCTTCAGAAATAGTGTACGCACTGGAGAAGCTGGGCACCAAGGTGCATTGGCCGTAGAAGATGAAATCAAACCCTGCCACAAGGAAATCAAACGCCCTATGTGAGTTCCATCAGGAACGAGGACACAAAACCGAAGACTGCATAGGCCTACGGCAAGAGGTGGTCAGGATGCTGAACCAGGGATACCTGAGGGAGTTACTCAGTGACAAAGGGAAAATCAACTTTGCACGCGGACGGGAACAACCCCACGGGCCGCCAAAGCCACCTTCCCCAGCGCGCACGATAAACATGATCTTCGGAGGCGGCGACGAGTCAGTGATCAATCACATCAAGCTCGCCACCACACACAGACTAAAGCGGACCATCGCCCATGAACGGTATGACGACTTCGAAGATAGTATCACCTTCGATAAGTCTGATGCCGACGGTTTGTCTTTCCCTCATTATGATGCTTTAGTTATCACTTTACGTATCGCTGATACGGATGTTAAAAGAGTCATGATCGATGACGGAAGTGGCGCCTGTATTATCCACCCAAGGGTCCTCTTACAAATGGGACTCGAGGATAGGGTAATACCGCGCTGCATAACACTAACCGGTTTTAACAATGCAGTGGAACGGACGTCCGAAGAAATCGCACTACCCGTCTTAGCGGGAGGAGTCACGCTGGAAACAACTTTCCACGTAATGAACCAAGAAACGGCGTACAAAGTCATCATAGGACGCCCGTGGATACACGCCATGCGAGCGGTCCCTTCAAGCCTCTACCAAGTGATCAAATTCCCTACCCTATGGGGAGTATTCAGTATTCGAGGCGAGCCACGCACCGCACAAGAATGCTATAAAATAGCCCAAGACTGCACCCACACCCAATAGCTAAAGGGGGCGAGCGCGGAGGCATAGCAATTAGCCGTGTCGGGGACTAAGGTCAACCCGACAACAGACGCCATCAAAGACCCCGACGTCGTGGAAGCCTGTAAAGCAACGGTCAAAGATCTCGACCCAGTCCAATTGGTCGAAACCGATCTTACGAAGAAAGCCTATATCGGGCAAGGTCTCGCCAACCCAAGTAAGTATTGTGAATTCTTAACTAACCATGCAGATTTGTTCGCCTTTTCCCATTCAGATATGCCGGGAATCCCGCGAGACATCGCCACCCACAAGCTGAATGTCGATCCACTACATTCGCCCGTGCAATAGATGAGGAGAAAATTCAACGCCGCTATCAATGAAGCGGTCAGTAAGGAAGTAGACGAGCTACTGGCCAACGGCTCCATCAGAGAATCAAAGTACCCCGAGTGGGTCGCCAATGTTGTCATGGTCAAAAAGAAAAACGGGAAGTGGAGAATGTGTGTGGATTTCACTTATCTGAACAAGGCATGCCCAAAGGATTCATTCCCACTACCCCACATCGACCAACTGATCGACGCCACTGCAGGACATGAACTACTGAGCTTCCTAGACGCCTACTCCGGCTACAATCAAATCATGATGGCCGAGGAGGACCAAGAGAAGACAACTTTCATCACCCACCAAGGGACTTACTGCTACAAGGTAATGCCCTTCGGGCTCAAAAATGCAGGGGCTACGTACCAGAGACTGGTCACACGAATGTTACAAGAGCAGCTCGGTAAGACTATGGAAGTCTATATCGATGACATACTGGTAAAGTCGGCAAGAAAAGAGGACCACATCGGCCATCTGAAAGAAACCTTCGAGATATTGAGAAGATACGGGATGAAACTGAACCCCGAGAAATGCGCCTTCGGCGTGGCATCAGGAAAATTCTTAGGGTTTCTCGTATCACAACGAGGTATCGAAGTCAATCCAGATCAGATCAAGGCGATAGACGCAATACCCGAGATACTGAACAGCAAAAAGCAGGTGCAAAAGCTGACGGGGCGAATAGCCGCCTTGTCTAGGTTCATCTCACGGTCCTCCGACAGATGCCATAAGTTTTTTAATGTGCTGAGAAAGGACAAAGGGTTACAGTGGAATGAGGAATGCGTTGA
>NW_017678521.1:13764-21339 GCF_001879085.1 Nicotiana attenuata
TCGACGACAGTCGAAGTTACGTACACGGCTAAAGCCATCGACAGTATTATGGCTAAGGCCATCGTCGTCAACAAGTCGACCCAGCTCGACCACGGCAAATAAGTAATTCGACGACAAGTCGAAGTTACGTACATGGCTAAAGTCATCGACAGTATTATGGCTAAGGCCATCGTCGTCAACAAGTCGACCCAGCTCGACTACGACAAGCAAGTAATTCGACGACAGTCGAAGTTACGTACATGGCTAAGGCCATCGACAGTATTATGGCTAAGGCCATCGTCGTCAACAAGTCGACCCAGCTCGACTACGACAAGCAAGTAATTCAACGACAGTCGAAGTTACGTACATGGCTAAGGCCATCGACAGTATTATGGCTAAGGCCATCGTCGTCAACAAGTCGACCCAGCTCGACTACGACAAGCAAGTAATTCGACGACAGTCGAAGTTACGTACATGGCTAAGGCCATCGACAGTATTATGGCTAAGGCCATCGTCGTCAACAAGTCGACCCAGCTCGACTACGACAAGCAAGTAATTCGACGACAGTCGAAGTTACGTACATGGCTAAGTCCATCGGCAGTATTATGGCTAAGACCATTGTCGTCAATAAATCGACCCAGCTCGACCACTACAAACAAGTAATTCGACGACAGTAGAAGTTACGTACATGGCTAAGGCCATCGACAGTATTATGGCTAAGGCCAATTGGACTTAATAGTCGCCAATCCTGTTCGACTACGACGAAAGGCACTCAACTAACAATTAAAGTGATGCCATTATTAGCTAAAGCCACCACTATTTAGCGTCAAAGCCGCATCCTATCGGCGGATAACACAAACAACGTTCGAGAAACACACTGAAAATCCTACAAATGAGCACCCGCTCTGCGGAGATGAGGTACCGAAAATAAAAGATACAAAAGGAAAAGAATGGCAGCAAAAGTACGGCTTTCATTATCATTCAAAAAATGCATGTACACCTGACCTTACAAAAGGTCCCATTTACATTCCAAAATACAACAAAACAAATATATACAAGTCCTAAGAGGCTTCGCCGCTTCGCCCGTCACCCCCAGCGTGACCACCATTCTGCTCTTCGTCCCCCGCCTGACCGACATCTTGTTCATCGCCGCCCCCGGGTTGATAAGTTGCAGAGATCCAAGAGCCGGATTCTAGAGGGTTGACGTCTTCGGAGTTATAGCCCGCCCGGTCTGGGGAATCAGAACTATACCCACAAGTTTCACAGGCGACGCGGGCTATGCGCCGTTGCTCCTAAACCTTGGCCTTAGTGGCTCGACCCGCAGCTAAGAACTCCTCGAATACGACCAATCTGGCCTCGGCGTATACCCACATATCATGCGCCTCACGATGCATTGGAGATGGCCTTGGTGCAGCAGTCCGCTTAAGGACTTCAATCTCAGCCGCCTTGGAATCGAGTTCGGCGATCAAAGCGGCGACCTTGATCCGCAAATCAGCAGCTTCCGCCGCTACCCCACGGCCAACCTCACACTCTTCTTCCTTAGACTGGAGAAGAGTCTCCAGCTCAATGTTCCGAGCCAGAGCAGTCATCAGCTGCTCGTCGACCTACTCCAGCTCGGCCACCCTCCGTTTCAATTGGGCCTCCGACTGTTCGAGCCCCTCACGAAACACCCGAAATTCCGGGTCCTGCTTGAGCAGGTCCGCCAGCGCCCGATGCTTGGTGCGGCACCGTTGGTATTTCTTCGCCATCTTGTTGAAAGTGGCTGCCTTCTTGTGCGCCCGCCGCCTCCTCTCCACCTCCAAAATGAGGGTCTAAAAAGGACAAGAAAAAGAGGAAAGGCAGGTCAGTACGCATCACAGTTAGCCTTATGGCACACAGAGAAAACTGAAAGCTACCTGCAAGGCCGCGCCAGCGACCCTCCGTGATAGGTCCCCGTCGCTAACACCCTTCAACATTTCACGCTCAGCGGCCGCACATAACAGGGTCATATCCACTGCAGCCTGCTCGCTGTGTTGCAACAAGTTATACCCTCTTGGGATCATAATTCGGCGGTTAGACCTACCCGTCGTCATCTCCACGTGGGCTGGACCCCTCGTCAACCCATCTGCATCTCCACGGGCGGCCTCAGTATCCGCCCTTGCGACACCATCGCCCACTTCTTCAACAGCGGCTGACGAACCGCTCTCCGGAACACGGGCTGGGCTGGCATCGACAACATCTCTCCTTTGTGGAGCCGACCTCCCAGAACGGATAGCATCGGCCATAAAAATCGGCCTCGATATTTGACGAGGTTCACTTACCCTCTCGTCTTCAATCGCTATCCCCTTGCCCGTTATCAACCGCCGCCTCTTTCTCTCTGGCGGCTCCTCACCTTCGGAAGTCTCCTCCGTAAGCCGCGGGGACGGCACTGAAGGAGTCGCTTCACTTGCAGACGCCGCCATAGGCGCATCCTCCTGCTGAGGAACCTGTGGAGCGCCATCGCCGAACGAGCCGCAGGGTATGCCTTCGCCATCAGAGTCGGTCTCCGCCCTAGGCGAGGCAACAACGGCCTTCTTCTTCTTGGGGGTGCTCCGACCTGCCAACACGAGTAAGTTAGGTAACAGAATCTAAGGGAGTTTCCAAACCAAGGCCGAAGAATTACCTGACGGGCCGTATTGTTGAAGAAATGCAGCCCAGGTGCGACATTCCTCCGCATAAGGTATTATTCTTTCCACCCATGATTTAATGTCATCAATGAACTGGGGTGGAGAAGCCCTCGCTGCGAATAAAAAAAAAGAGGGGGGAGAAAAGCAAAGAAATCACAATGGCCGTATGGTCAAAAGCGCAAGTAGTCCTGAATTCTACGAGTAGAAATACTTACGTTCTGGATTCCATCTTTCTGGGAACCCTTCGGGATTCGACACCAGGTGCTCCGTCCTGATGTAGATATATTTACGCCAAAAGCGGCGGTTGGGCTTATCATCGGCTTTGACAACCAAGCCCCTTGTGCCACGACCTTTTAACTGCAGCATGGTACCCCTCAGGTAACCAGGGCTGAATAACTGTAAGAGGTGGTGGACCGAGACGCTGCACTCAGCCCTGGCCGCATAAGTGGTCATAATACGGCACACCTTCAAGGTGTAAGGAGTGAGCTGGGCCGGACACACATTATAAAAACGGCAAAGCTCCTCCATCAGAGGGTAGATTGGAAGATTGTAACCGATCAAGAACGGGTACTCGTAGAATGTGCAATATCCAGGCCAGTGCACATTGGCATAGTCTGTCCCGGCCGAAACCATTTCCACGTGGTCCGGAATATGGTGCGTCTCTCGCAGATCATCTAAATGGGATTGTAATAAAACGCTGTGCTCCCAGGGAAGGTCTGGGCTTTTAGTTGGAAAATCCCTGCGGACATGCATCTCCTTCGGAAGGACGTTGTCTACACTGAGAGGAACAAGGGCCTTCTCCGCCTTTTTCCCTTCACCGCTGGAAGACGGCGGAACCTTAGACGGGGCATTATCTTTGGCCTTTTTACTACTCTGTCCACATTTTGTCATGATTATACTGCGTAAGAAACGAAGCACTGACGATAGGAAGTGTGGTTTCCACAGAAGTGGGAGAGTCCCTCACGAAATAACGGTTACAGGAAAGAAAGGCAAAGGAGTATATCAGAAAATGCTTTCCGAAGGCTTGAAAGTGGAATCAAATCGAACCTCTCTCCTACTTATAGGGATAAGTTGCGCAGGAATCGAAGAGTCATGATTCAAAACGTGCGTCGGAAACCAAAATGTCACATCATCCTCTGAACCGCCTCGGGGGCAAATATAATAATGATGCATACAGGCGATGACGTCATTCCAAAAAGGAAGCCGCGCGTCAGTGGCTCAACAACGTCATATATTTCACTTCATTCATATTGCTGCCCCGGGTCGAGGTCAAATTCTCCTAAGCCGAGGTTCACATTTCTGCCCATCGAAGACGCCCACCGAATGCGTCTCCAACGAGCGGAGGGACTAACTGTATAGGGTCAAATTTGACCCTCAGCATCTCTACGCCAGTGGGTACGCCCAATGAGTGTACGCCAACTAACGTAGCGAGTACGACTCGGCCGTGGGGACAAAAGCGACATCGTTTAGGACTCAGTGTCTTCACTAGGGAGACGTTACCTGTCTTTGTAACTTTTTGATTCTTTCGAGGAGGGTCTCTTATTATATAAAGGAGATCCTCGCATTGTAAAAGGGGGCATCTGATCTAATACAACTCTCTCATTTTTCTGGCTTTCTCTCTCTATCTCTACTTCAAACGAACGTATCTTATTGAGTTCATACTGTCTCTTTGCAATACTAGATCTACAACAATATTATCATCTTTGCATCTCTAGGATTATTATATTTGATTACGATTTACCATTTTCCTACTTTTGATTGTTTTTCAGCTTACAAAGTATATTGTTAACTTTTGAGCCAAACAACACCCTTAGGGGCATTTTTACTATTTTTCCTCACTCTATTTGTTTGAAAGCATAACCTTAGTCATGTTTTACCTGTTTATTGTTTAAATCTGGTTTTATCACTTTACTTCTTAAAAATATGAAAAAACTGTTTGGGCTGAGTTCCCTGATTTACTAATAGACCGAGGGTCTGACTGTGAAGTTAATGACTGAGATAGACCGAGGGTCTGATAGTGAGGTCAATGACTGAGAGAGGTCGAGGGCCTGGATGTGAGGGTTTCATATTTATGGATCGGGCTGCACGCCATATATATATATATATATATATATATTTAAATATATATATATATATGGATCGGGCTGCACGCCACAGCGATATGTTGGGTCGTGCTGCACGCCGCAGCGATATAGCGCTTGGGCTGTAGGAGCCCCTCCGGAGTCTGCACACCCCCCATTGAGCGCAGTGGACTATATATATGGATCGGGCTGCATGCCACAGCGATATATGGATCGGTCTGCACGCCGCAACGGTTACTATATGGTACCTATTGAGTGTGAGTGCTGAGTGTGAGCACTGATTGGTAAGAGTTGAGTCACGAGTGACTAATAGGCTTGCCCGAGGGGCTATATATATATATATATATATACATGTACAGGAGTGATGTTTTGCTTGAGGGGCTAGTTATGAATTTACTGTTTTCACTCCTTTTTAAAGTGAGTTTCCATTGAACATGGTGATTTAATTACTGTTTTCACTCATCTTTAGACCGAGTCTCTATTGAAAATGTTGAACAAATGTTTTAAATAATCTTTCATTTAAACGGAAGTTTTTAAGCTACGAAAAGGATTGTGAATTTTCTGTTATGCCCGAGGGGCTGTATACGAACTATGTTTTGCCCAAGGGGCCGGTGATGGTCTTCATCTATTTTATTATAAATGGTATTGAACCCCTACTAAAACTGTTGGAAAGCATTTTTTTCAAATGATTTTACCCATAAGCTGGATTTTAAATGAGACGATTGACTCGTATTCTGATTTGGAAGCCTGATGTGCTGATTGAGTTTATCATAAATGTGGATTCATCATTTTCCTACTGCTCAGTCTTTATTTACTCTTATTACTTACTGGGTTGGAGTACTCACATTAATCCCGGCACCTCGTGTGCAGATTCAGGTATTTTGGAACCCGGTAGCGGGTGTTGATTGCTCGGAGGCGGAGGTGTTAGAGTTAGGAAGGTAGCTGCACAACGTTCGCAGCACTGTTTTCCTTCCGTCTCATTTCCATTACTATATTTAGCACATTTTTAGACTCTTGTCGTATTTAGACCTTGGTAGATGCTCATGACTAGTGACACCCCAATGTCGGGCTGTATTTATTTCCGCACTTGTTTTATTTCACTAAATCTATACTTGTTGGGGGTTTATCCCTATAAATGACTTAAATAGACTTATTAAACTGTAAAAAAACTGAGTTTGGGAATGGTGTCGGCTGGCCTTGTCTTCACGAGAGGCGCCATCACGACCTGGCCCGGTTTGGGTCGTGACAAGTTAGTATCAGAGCCTAGGTTACATAGGTCTCACAAGTCATGAGCAGGTTTAGTAGAGTCTCGCGGATCGGTACGGAGACGTCTATATTTATCCTCGAGAGGCTGCAGAACCTTTAGGAAAACTCCATATTCTTGAAATTCTTATCGTGCGTCCTTGATTCAGCTGGAAACATAACTCTTTGAACTCCTTCCACGCATTCATATGCGCGAACGAGCGCTCAGTATCAGATGTGCATCGATGGCTTGTGATTCCCTGATCGAGTGGAGAGATGTGATCTCCGTGTGTTGATGTTGGGCCAGTCTAGAAAGACTTGAGGCCGGATTGTTACCTATAGCTTGATCCCTGAGCGGTTGCTTGCGTGAGCACGTGTTTCTGGATCTATATGTGTTGTTGTGCCCCTATTAAGGGAAGCAATGACTAGTTAGTACGTTATGAGGGTGATGTGATCATATGATTTGGAAGCAAAGAGAAGGGTCTGCAGGAGGATAGATGATCTATTAGGTGTTTGATTTCCATTGTGATTGGATGTATAGCCCCGAGTTATGGGTGTGTGAAGAATCTTTTCATGTTTCCTAGTTGGGAGTGAAGTAAATTTCATGTTACGGTATGACTTCAGACTCAGGAAGACTAAGTGACTGCGTAATGGTTATGACGGTGGAAGGTATACATAAATGTTAGTTTAAGGCGAAGTAGGTAGGTTATCTCCTGCGAAGTGTTCTGGAGTTGTGTGATCCTTATGTTGTCGGTTAGAAGAACCCATTTACAAGTGAAATATATGTGTGAATTTAATTTGGGTCGCTCAAGAGAGTGGTTCTAATTACGAGAGTAAATGCGAGATTTGCAGAAGATATGAAGTACCAGATGGTCTGTGTTCCACGAGCTTATGAAGGGTTGAGTAAATCTCACTATGGTATTATGGCAGCAATAAAGTATATGCGTTATGAATTGTGGTGTGTGCTTTGATCTATGGCTTCGAGCCAAGTGGGGGAGTCTGCTATTGAATAGTTGATTGCACGGTTATGTGCTATAATGGTTCCAGTTCGAGGCGTATTTGTGAATCAGTTATGGCTCGAGTAAAGGAAATTTCAATAAAGGTTATGTTATGCTTTATGGGTGTATGAGAATCGGGGAATGACTTGAGTTGCTGTTGGTAAGGAATGCTCGGTGCATAGGGCAGGAAGTTGCTTGGTTATATTGGAATGAGGTAACATTCTGCGGGTCGGAGTGCTAATGAAGCACAGGTTGTTCGGTTCGTTTAATCAATCTAACTACGGTTTGAGTAGAGTGGATGACTCTAGAGACTGGTTCCATTGTGTTCAAAATTTTGCATGCAATAATTGGAGGCTTTCAAGTTGTACTTGTGGCTAGAAACTGAGTTTTCACTGGAAGATGGCAAGACTTGTGGTATTTTCTATATTAATTATGGGATTCCATATATCAGTATCGGGAAGGTGAAGGTAATGGCTTTGGATTCGCAATAAGTCCTTTCAGGGTAGGTATCTTGAATGTGGTGCTTTTGGGAACATTTAAAAGAGTATTCAGCGAGTTGTGAGCCTTAGGCTTTATGGTATTATGCTTGGGTCTCGTGTGGTAAGTTTGGGTTGAGGAAATGTGATGTTA
>NW_017678522.1:0-1732 GCF_001879085.1 Nicotiana attenuata
TTACTTGACTGAAAAAAGAGTATAAGAATGATCCAGTTTGTCCTTGTATTTTTATAAAAAGGTATGTGTATGAATTTATTATAATCGTTGTATATGCTGATGATCCAAAAGCAATAAACTGTTTGAAGAAAAAGTTTGAAATGAAAGTAATTTCACCATGAAGGAAGGTGAAACCATCCAGGAGATGTACACAAGGTTCGCAACACTAACAAATGAACTTAAGTCTCTTGGAAGGGTTATTCTTGAAGAAGACAAAGTTGAGAAGATTTTGACAAGGGTACTGCCAATCTCTTTGGAAAGCAAAATCACAGCTATTCAGGAATCAAAGAACATTGCCACTCTTAAGTTGGATGAGCTAATTGGAAATCTCACTGCCTATGAACTTAGAAGGCAAACCATGAAGATGGATGCACCTAAGAAGGAAAGGAGCATGGCATTCAGAATCACTGAAGGTGCTGATTTAGATGAGGATGAAATGACCATGATCACAAAGGATTTTAAGAAGTACCTAATGAGAGAAAATGGTCCTTCAAGAAATGGAAGTTACAACAAACCAAGGGTTCCTGAAAAACAAACCAATGAGGGGTGCTACAAGTGTGGGAAGACTGATCACCACATCAAAAATTACCCTCAATGGGAAATTGAATGGAAGAAGGAAAGAGCTAAACGAAGGAACAGGAAGAAGGATCAGGTTCAACCCAAGAAGAACAAAGGATCAACAAAGGCTATGGTTGCTGCCTGGGGAGAAACATCAGATGAGGACTCAGAAGATGTAGCTGAAAATGAACAAGCACTTATGGCCATCAGAGAATCAGATGATGAACAAGAGGTAAATGTCCTTCATCTCAAAAATAAGATTAAATTTTTGTCTAAAGAAAGACTATCTGAGTTACTCCTAGATTTCATTGATGAATCTGAGGATCTAAACAATGAAAACAAACAGCTGTCTAAGGAGTGTGTGATTTTGAAAGCTAAGTGCAAAAATCTGGAACTTAGGGCTAGTGAAAGTGAAAGTAAAAATGCTGAGTTAAAGAACCAGGTTCATGAACTTGACACCACAGTCCTAGAGCTTAAATCTGAAAATCTAAAATTGAAATTAGGAACTGGTAAAAAGAAATCTGATCACACACAACTCACTTTAAAAGAAAATGTAGGAAAAATGAAAGATGAGTTGTACAAAAGAGATGAGCAGATAAGAGTCCTTAAGGAGGATCTAAACAAGGTCAAGCACGAGGTAGATAGAACCTGTAAATGGAATAGGTCCTCCGTTGCACTTTCATGGCTACATGAACACCATAGTAGCACTAAGAGAGGACTTGGCTACGGGACCCCTGCACCTAAGTGGGATCCCAAAAGCAAGTACCTCACACTTCCTGAGAACAAAATTTGCACACACTGTGGTAAGACTGGACATTACAAATATGAATGTAAGGCAAAAGAACAAGACAGTCAAAAGAACAAAGCTTTTGTTCAAGAAAAAAATAAGCTGCCTGGATGGGCAAGAAGAAATTTGATTCACCCTTTTGCTTATAGAAAGGGACCCAAACTAGTTTGGGTTCCTAAGACTAACCCCTGATTTCCTTTCGCGGGTCCAAGTGAAGGGGAGCAGCCAAATATGGTACATGGATAGTGGCTGTTCAAAGCATATGACAGGAAGCAAGAACCAGTTCCTTTCACTTGAGGACCTCAAACGGAGGTAATGTCTCCTTTGGAAACTGGGAAGAAAGGTGAG
>NW_017678522.1:2041-18593 GCF_001879085.1 Nicotiana attenuata
TGAGTCAACTCAACAATTTAGCTCCAAGGATCTGGTGATAGGGTTGCCTAACATCAAGTTCTAGGAAGACAAAGTTTGTGAGGCTTGTGCAAGGGGGAAGCAGGTAAGATCCCCTTTTAAATGCAAGAAAGTGGTAAGCACCACCAGAACGATGGAACTGGTTCATATGGGATCTCTGTGGTCAAATGAGAACATTGAGCAGAGGTGGTAAGAAATATGTGATGGTACTTGTTGATGATTACTCTAGGTTTACTTGGGTATTGTTCTTAACATCTAAGGATGAAGCATTTGACATGTTTACTGCCTTTGTTAGAAAAACTCAAAAACAACTAGGCAATCAACTTGCATCAATTAGGTCTGATCATGGAACTGAATTTGAAAATGCTAAGTTTACTGAATTTTGTGATGACCATGGTATAGATCATAATTTCTCAGCACCTAGGACTCCTCAACAAAATGGAGTACTTGAAAGAAAAAATAGGACTCTTGAAGATATGGCTAGGACTATTCTTCTTTCTAGTAAACTGCCCCATAGCTTCTGGGCAGAGGCTGTAAATACTGCATGTTACATCATTAATAGGTGCATGACTAAACCCCTTGTATAGAAGACTCCCTATGAGTTACTTAAAGGGAGAAAACCGAATATATCCCATCTTAGGGCATTTGGATGCAAGTGCTTTGTGCACAATAATGGAAAGGACTCCCTAGGTAAGTTTGATCCTAGAAGTGATGAGGGAGTATTCTTGGTATATTCTTTACATAGTAAAGCTTATATGATCTATAACAAAAGAACTATGTGTGTAGAAGAAAGTGTACATGTGATTTTTGATGAAACTAACACTCTTTCTGAGAGGCAGGAACATGAAGATGAAGCAATTGGGCTGGTAAGAATTTTAAATGAAATTACAGCCCAGACTGAAGCTGCACCAGAAGAAGGAACAGGTGATGGAACAGGTTCTCCTACCCAGGGCAACATGACAGGGGGAACTGACTAGAGAGGAACTGATCCTCAAACCTCAAGGGAACCTGTCCATGAACCTATTCCTCAGTAACAAAACTAGGAAGGAACATCCAAAGAAATTGACACTCCTATTGAAACATCCACGAAATTGGATATAGATGAACCTGATTCATCTGTTGATCAGAAGTTTTATAGGGGAATGATTGGTTCTCCTTTTGTATCTTACTGCTAGCAGACCTGAAATTGTTTTCAGTATAGGTCTTTGTGCTCGATTTTAGGAAAATCCAAAGAAGTCCCACTTGACTGCTGTCAAGAGAATATTGAGATACTTGAAAGGCACCACTGACCTTTGCCTTTGGTATCCAAAAGGTTGTAATTTTAACCTAGTGGGATATCCTGACGCTGATTATGTAGGTTTCCTTGTGGATAGGAAGAGCAAATCAGGTATGACGCACTTCTTTGGTTCATGTCTTGTGTCATGGGCTGCCAAAAGGCAAAATTCAATGTCCTTATCTACTGCTGAAGCGGAGTATGTTGCTGCTGCTTCATGTTGTGCTCAATTACTGTGGATCAAACAGCCATTATTGAACTTTGGAATTGATGTTGGTTGCATCCCTATTTTTTGTGATAACACTAGTGCTATTAGTATGACAAAGAACCTGGTTCATCATAAGAGAACTAAGCACATAGATGTTAGGCACCATTTTTTGAGGGACAACTATGAGAAAGGCTTGATCACTATGGAGTTTTGTGCTACTGACAAGCAAATTGCTGACATCTTCACAAAAGCCTTAAGTAGAGATCACTTTGAGATGAACAGGTTGGAATTAGGGATGATTAAGATCACCTAAAAGGACTAGTTCAAGGTTAAACGGAAAAAAAATTGAAAAATTTGGTTAGAAAGTCTGTAAATAGTGTATAATTAGATTAAATCTTGCTCAGTCTCATACTTTCCATAGCATACTCTTGTGTCATGTGTTAAAATGACTCATTAATCTCTAATGATATTTTCTCTTTTTTGGCAAATTTAGACTCACACAAGAGAATTATCGGCGAAGAACCTGGTTCATCAAGATAACACGGTATGTTCTACACTTTGCATAATTTGAAATAACAATATTTGGATCATGAGTAGAGTCTTACCAAATACCAAACTTCTTTTGGACTTTTCTGTTACAAGTGAACCAGTCCCGTTCAAAAGACCAACCGAATGGAAGTACCTAAATTCTAGGGATACACTCCAATGTCTCTTCAAAGCTAAATTTCAGTTTGATTAAAACTTCTAAGAGTCTGAAAAGCTGTAGTTACCCCATCAATTATTCCCCTGTCTATTGATCAACTTTAGTGTATTCCTTACTTCATCTCTCTCAAGCGGTTAAAAAAAATCTCTCATTCTTCTTTCATCTTCCAAAAACAATCTAATTCTCTTCTCTTCCATACCCTAGCCCAGATATGTTGAACACCTCTGAAAATCCTTCATCACCATCACAGGAAACCACTTCCATACCTTCTACAGCACCAATCTCTAAGAAAAGATTATGGCTCATAAGATTGTCGTTGAAGGAGAGCAGATCAAGAAAATAAACAAGCAATTGAAAGCAGGTAGGGAAGAAGAATCCCAGATTCATTTAAGTCTGCTACTAAGGGGGAAGAAAGTAGGTATTCCAAAACTGAACAGGTATCTTCTGATTCTAAAGTTACTCCTGAGACAATTTCCGAAGTTGCTGCAAATTTGGAGAATAGATTTGTACTGGTAGGATCTATAGCAGGTGTTGAGACTACAGAATCTGGAGAAGTTGATGGTAAAAATAAAAAGGGAAAATAAAAAGAGAGCAAGGGTGCTAGGAGTGATGTGAGGGGAAAGAGTAAAAGAGTGGTTGATTCTTCACCCACTCCTGTTGGTCTAACAAAAGAAACTGGTGTGACGGTTGTATGGGGAGAGGAATTTACTGAAATAGAAGAGAGCGTAAGAAAAACAAGGGGAAGTGGGTCTGGCGAAGCTGTTGAGGGGTTGGTTTAATTTGGGAAAAAATATAGAAGAACCTGTTCCATCTGAACAGGAAACCATCTTGGACCTACTGATAGGGTTATCAATTGCACCAAAACGCGTGCCATTCCCTATGGTTTCATTCTCACAATTGTGTTTGCACATTTCAAGGTACAAGCAAGGATCATTTCGGGGTTAATACTCTGCTTGCTTGCGATTATGAAGTCAATGTCATTCCTAAAGAACCTGGTTCATCTAAAAAGACACATATCAATAGGAAAGTCAGAGTCAGGCAAAGGATGTTGAGATAGCAAGGCTGAAGACATGATTGGTTGCGGTAGAATCTGAGGGAGATGTTCTCAGAACTAAACTTGCAAGGGAAAAGGAAAAGAATGATGGAATTCTTCAAGACATGCTGAAACTTCTCCAAGCAAATAGCCTAGCCCCTACCTCTTCCAAGCCTTAAATCTTAGCCTAGTGTAGATCAACCAGTGACCCAATTCGAGACTTTTTGTTTCTTTTGCTCATGTTTTCAGTATTTTTATTTATTCTTATGCTCTGTGGTAGAATCTTATCAATCATCAATGAAATTCACTGTCTTTTTCTCTAGCTGTTTGTTTATATTTCTTTGATGGTTAAAATTCTTAGCTTGATCTATGATGATTAATTCATGATTGCACTTGAAGTAGCCCAGTGGCCATGAGTAAGTTTTAAAAGCTGGTTATCTCACATTTCTACGCAACTTTCGATGATGCCAAAAGGGGGAAAAAGGTTGTGCTTTAAACAAGTGATGTTTATAACCTAATGTACCTGGTCCTTGATGATAAATGATAAAAAGGAAACATGTTTCTAACATTGTGTTGATATTGAGCTGAGTTCTGGCAGGGCCTAAGTGTATGAAAAGCACAGAGTTTGTCATCATCAAAAAGGGGGAATTTGTTGGCCCAAGTAAAGGTTAGTTTGAAGACTGACAAAGGAACTCAGACATGAACCAGGTCCATCCCGCGGGTCCATCCCTCAGGTGCACAAAAATGGGCAGATTCAAGCATGTGGGATGCACGTGAAGGAGATAATCTTAACTTGGTGTATTTAATATCTCCTGATCGAAAAGGTTGCATAATTGATAAGGAGAAGGACTCATTACTCAAAGAGAACACTATCCAAGATAGGGAAGGAGTTAGAAGTTGAAATCAACTACAACTCTTCCACCAAGGAAGATTTGCATCAGAACTCTAGTTATTTCTTCATCTACTAACTCTATAAATTGCAGGATGTTCTCACATTACAAGTGTTGCACAAAAATGCAGAAGTTAAATGTGAATTGAGAGCAAAATAGCAAGGCTTTTTGCAAGCAATTCGTGTGTGATTCAAGTGTGCAAACCTGAAGCTACATGAACCAGATTGAAGAACTAGCTCCATAAAGAGTTTTATGTGTCTTTCTTTATTTCTAGTTCAATTGTAGTAGGTGTTTTCATATTGTACCTTTCAGCTTTATCTAGAAGCAATTGTAATAGGTATTTTGAGTATTCAAGTTAGAGTTAACTTGAAGTTGTCGCAGCAGTTAGAGGTTGTGTGCCACAACGGGATTAGAGTTAATCCTTAGGTTTACAAAGAGTTATGTAAATGTTGTTTTGGCTCATTGATTTTAGTGGAAGTTTGGGAAAATCCTACTGAGTAGTAGGTCATGGTTTTTTCACCTTTTGAGCCAGGTGTTTTCCACGTAAAATCTTTGTGTTCTTTATTTTCTATATTTATTATTCCGCAAACAGCAGTAGTTGGAACACCTAGAAGAACCAGGTCCCTCTATAGTTCAGATAAGTGAAAATTGGATACCACACAAATTAATCCCCCCCCCCCCTCTTGTGTGGTATTGACATTTAGAACATCAAATAGGTTTCCCTTTGAACTTTCCGTAGTGAACATATGTCGGATATACTCGATCAATTGGTAGATTTGATATCTTTGAACCGTCGAACTTTGGTGTATACCTAGACAGCCATATGTCACACAAACAACCCTTAACCGTCTTTGGTTCTCATTATTGTGTTCGTTTCAGCCATGAACACCGCCTGGTTTCATAAGTGGGTAGAGAACTGGCCTTACAACATTCTCCTTGAAGCAACTTACGTTTCACACTCATATAGGTGATTCCTAAACGTGTTATCTCGTAGATACACTATTTGATATACCCTGTATCAAACTTAGAAACCATTAAAAAGTCCTAACACTTTATCCTTGGTACTGAACATTGTCTTCATCATGAGAATGGACCAAAATTTTATTTAACAATGTTGAACCGTCACTAATGACTTTGTTTGATCTCCTTGAACCTAGATCTTGGGATCTCCAGTCTTCTAGGTAGAGTTACCGCCGTAGTGACTTGTCCTCGGCCATAGTCCCATTACCTTTGATGACTTATCAACTGTCTCTCTAGGTAGGCCTTTTGTAAGCGGATCCGATACATTATCTTTTGACTTTGCATAGTCAATTATGATAATTCCACTAGAGAGTAGTTGTCTAACGGTATTATGCCTTCGTCGAATGTGACGAGATTTTTCGTTATACAAAATGCTCCCAGCCATTCCTATTGCTGCTTGACTGTCGCAATGTATGCATACAGGTTCCAAAGTTTGGGCCAAAATGGAATGTCTTCTAAGAAATTCCGGAGCCATTCAGCTTCTTCACCAGCCTTGTCTAAAGCTATAAACTCAGATTCCATTGTAGAGCGAGCGATGCATGTCTGTTTGGACGACTTCCAAGACACTGCTTCTCCGCCAATGGTAAAAATGTATCCACTTGTGGATTTTGTTTTCGTTGATCCGGTGATCCAATTTTCATCACTATATCCCTTAATAACTGCGGGATAATTATTGTAATGCAATGCACAGTCTTGAGTATATTTCAAATATCCCAAAATTCATTTCATTGCTATCCAATGAGCTTGGTTAGGATGACTTGTGTATCGACTAAGCATACTTATTGCACAAGCTATATCAGGTCGTTTACAATTCATAATGTACATCAAACTTCCCAACACTCGAGCATATTCCAATTGAGATTTGCTTTGACCTTTATTCTTTACAAGAGTATGGTTCAAGTCAATTGGCGTTTTTGCTTCTTTAATGGCCAAATATTTGAACTTTTCAAGAACCATTTTAATATAATGAGATTGAGACAGAGCTAGACCATGAGGAGTCTGAAGGATCTTAATTCCCAAAATTAAATCGGCAACTCCTAAGTCTTTCATATCAAACTTACTAGTAAGCATGCGCTTAGTAGCATTTATGTTAGCAATGTCGTTACTCATTATCAACATATCATCCACAAATAAACAAACAATGACTATTTGATTTGGAGTATTCTTAACGTAAACACATTTTGTCACACTTATTGATCTTGAAACCATTTGACAACATTGTTTGGTCAAATTTCACATGCCATTGTTTTGGTGCTTGTTTTAGCCCGTAAAGTGACTTAACAAGTCGACACACCTTCTTTTCTTTTCCGGGAACTACAAACTCTTCAGGTTGTTCCATATAAATTTCTTCCTCTAAATCTCCATTTAAGAAGGATGTCTTTACATCCATCTGATGGATTTGAAGGCCATACACGGCGGCTAACGCTATTAACACCCGAATAGATGTAATCCTTGTTAACGGCGAGTATGTGTCAAAGTAATCAAGACCTTCTCGTTTTCTAAGCCCTTTAACAACTAATCTTGCCTAATATTTGTCAATAATACCATCAGCTTTGATTCTCCTTTTGAAAATCCATTTAGAACTCAAAGGTTTATTTCCCGGAGGAAGATCAATCAATTCCCAAGTATGATTACTTAATATGGATTCTCTCTCACTATTGACTGCCTCTTTCCAATATTGTGCTTCCGAGGAAGACATTGCTTCTTTGAACGTTTGAGGCTCATTTTCCAATAAGAATGTCAGAAAATCCGGTCAAAAGGAAGTAGCTATCCTTTGACGTTTACTACGTCTTGGATTTTCCTCATCAAATGTACTTCCTTTGCTTCTTCCCGAGGTCGCTTAGATTTTTCATTAGACGACTCACATTCCATTTTATATGGATAAATATTCTCAAAAAATTCAGCATTATCCGATTTAATTATCGTATTAATATGAATGTCGGGATTTTCTGATTTATGAACCAGAAAACGATATGCCTTAATATTTGTTGCATATCCTACGAAAACGCAATCAACGGTTTTTGGTCTATTTTTACCCGTTTGAGTTTAGGAACTTGCACTTTAGCCAAACACCCCCACACTTTAATATATTTTAAGTTGGGTTACCTTCCTTTTCATTTTTCATATGGAATGGATTGCGTTTTGCTATGGGGAACTCGATTCAGTATTCAGTTAGCTGTAAGAATAGCTTCCCCCCAACAAGTTTTGAGGTAAACCAGAACTTATTAGCAAGGCATTCATCATCTCTTTAACGTTCTATTATTTGTTTCCGCAATTCCGTTAGATTGCGGTGAGTAAGAGGCAGTTGTTTGGTGAATAATGCCATTTTCCAAACATATTTTCCGCCATTATCACTTCTTATCATTTTGATCTTTTTGTTTAGTTGCGTTTCAACTTCATTTTTGTATTGCTTGAATGCATCATTTGCTTCATCTTTACTATTAAGTAAGTAAATATAGCAATATCTAGTACTGTCGTCAATGAAAGTTATGAAATACTTTTTCCCACCTCGAGATGGTACTGACTTCTTGTCGCAAATATCTGTATGAATTAAGTCTAAAGGATTTGAATTTCTTTCAACTGACTTATAAGGATGCTTAACATACTTTGATTCCACACATATTTGACATTTGGAGTTGTTGCATTCAAACTTAGGCAATACTTCCAGATTAATCATTTTTCGAAAAGTTTTGATGTAACGTGGCCTAAACGTTCATGACATAAATATTTGACTCAAGCAAGTAAGAAGAAGCTGAAATTTTATTCATATCAATGGTAATTACATTGAGTTTGAAAAGGCCCTCAGTCAGGTAACCTTTTCCTACATACATTACATTCTTACTAACTACAACCTTATTGGAAACAAAAACACACTTAAAACCATTCTTGACTAGAAGTGATGTCGAGACTAAATTCTTCCGCATTTCAGGAACATGAAGAACATCATTTAGAGTCACAATCTTGCCAGAATTCATCTTCAAAGCTATCTTGCCCATTCTTTCAATTTTTGCAGTAGCGGAATTTGCCATAAAAACTGTCTCGTTGGGTCCAGCGGGAGCATAAGAAGTAAACAACTCCTTGTTAGCACAAACATGTCGAGTTGCTCCTGAATCAATCCACAATTCTTTAGGATTTCTGACTAGGTTGCATTCTGAAAGCATGGCACATAAATCGTCTATTTCATCATTCTTCTCAATCATGTTTGCTTGACTTTTCTTCTTGTCCTTCTTTGGTGCACGACATTCAGCAGCCTTGTGTCCAACCTTTCCGCGTTGTGGCAATTACCTTTGAATTTCTTCTTGCTTGGGTAATTCTTTGGTCCAGACGACTTCTTTCTCTTTTTACTCGTTGAAGCTTCCTTAACAATATTTGCACCCATTATTGTTGAATTTCCACGAGACTTCTTCTCAACAGCCTTGTTGTCCTCTTCAATTCGTAGACGAACAATAAGGTCTTCAAGCGTCATATCCTTGTGCTTAAGTTTCAACTAATTCTTAAAGTCCTTCCACAACGGAGGCAGCTTTTCAATAAATGCCGCAACTTGAAACACTTCATTTATGACCATTCCTTCAATCATAAATTTATAATTAGTAAAATAATAAATATCTTGAATAAAAATATTGACTCGGTTTATACCTTCAGCAAGGAGGTCATGAACAATAACTTGCAATTCTTGGACTTGCGTTATGACAGATTTACCATCAACCATTTTGAAATCCAGAAATTTGGCGGCCACAAACTTCTATAGTCCAGCATCTTCAGTCTTGTACTTCTTTTCAAGAGCATTCCACAATTCTCTTGATGTTTTCATGATGCTATAAACATTGTACAAGCCGTCTACCAAGCAACTTAAAATATAATTTTTACATAAGAAGTCAGAATGCTTCCATGCCTCAGTGACCACAAATCGCTCATTTTCAGGAGTTTCTTCTCCCAGAACTGGAACGTCTTCGCTGATAAAGCGCAGTAAACTGAGTGTGGTCAGGTAGAAGAATATTTTCTGCTGCCAACGCGTAAAGTCCACACCAGAAAACTTTTCGGGTTTTTCTGCCGGTGCCATCGTCGGTGCAGGAGTTGTGCGACTTGAAGACGTAGTTGTCGTTGCAGTAGTAGCCCTAATAGAACCATTCTGTTGTTCCGCACTTGTTGTCATTTTTCTGTAAAAGAAATTGACAAACAGAATTAGTATGTCAGTGAAGTTTTTATATCTTCAAACCGAATACAAACAATCGAGTTTTTATATCTCGGATTGTGTAGAAAGTCACAAAGACTTTAATCTTAAACTGGAGTAGAAAATTCGAAGATTTTAATCTCCAAAACGGGAGTAGAAAATCAACAAGATTTTAGTCTCAAAGCAGAAAGTAAGATTGAATACAGAAATAAAGTTAAATTCCTTAAGCTTGATTGAACACTGTATTCAAAATCAGTAAATCAACAAACGTTAGTTTAAAAAATCAAAGCAGAAAAAATTCTAAGCCCACAAGTTTCTTGTGTTTCGTTAAGGAATTTAATCCCCTCACAATGCCCAAGGTTGCGGATTAATTCCTCCCAGGATAGAACGGAATAACTATTCTGTGATAGCGGCACTTCAAATAACAGAATTTCGGCGAACTCAAATGGCGGTGCAAATCACACAAAATGCTTACGTTTTATTTTTTGAAAAAATAATGCAGAATGCAGAAGTTTGAGGGGAGAGATTTCAGATTTTTCGATGGTGGAAAATGAGGCGAAGCCTCTCTATTTATAGCCAGCAAGGTTGAGTCCCAACAGGTGCAAAGGTGTCTGTTCAATGATAAGGTGTCTATTCAGCTATTGAATGGAACGTTTTTGGTGTTTATTCAGCTGTTGGTCGCGAAATAATTCCGCAATATTCCAACGCGCGAAAATGATTCCGCGATCTTCCAATGCAAAAAATATTTAGAAAAGAAAATGTTAAATGATGGAAAAGGAAAATAAAGCCGAAGCCGAGCCGAGCGAGCGACAACGACGACGCGCGCGAGGCATCACTTCTTCTTAACTCTTTAAGGGCTAGAAGATGAGCTTCTCTATATAAGTATATATACACAAGGATATTCTTTCCTTCTTCCAATGAGGGACAAAGTGCATTAGTAAAGTGAACTAATTCAAAATTTGACTTTCCTCCATTTTTTTCCCCACCATTTTCCATTCATACCTCTTTTGTTATTTATAACAAAACCCAACAGAAGGTAACAAATATTCTTCTTCTTCGTAGGTCATTTGTGGCACGCGGGAAGGGCTCGTGCAGCTGCAGCAGGATTTGAAAAAGGAATTCATCGTGCAAAATAGACTGAATATAACGATTATTACAAAAATAATGAGACGAAAATAAGGGATAAACATTAACCAACAGAAATTAGAATACTCCACCATTACAAATTTTCATTATTACATTTTTGTGAACTCCCTTGATCAAATCCACCGGAAAGGCAAATATTTTTCTCTACTGAGGTCTGAGGAGAATATGATTTCAGCTTTGCATCAAACATCCTCTAACACGTAATTATCTTAATCGGGCAACATATTATTCAACATATTAGCAGTTCAGTAAGTAAGCTAATTTGTACAATTTTTTTAACAAACAATATCCATACAATAGCGGTGGTTTAAAAGGATTCCTATTAATTTATTGAAGATATCTCGAAGTAATCACTGAGGTGTGAGTACGAGATGTGCTAAGATATATTAATCTAGTACATTATTTAAACTATTACTCCATTTTGTACAATTTTCTTTTCATTTGAAATTTCAAAAATTATAAGACTTAAAATTTTCTACTATGAAATCTTTCCTTACAATTTCATGCGCCAAACATGATTAGTTGTTAATTGTCGTTATATATCATCAACTAAAGATAAAATCAATTGATACTAGAGCTGTGCAAAATTTGGTAAATACCGAATTACCGTATCGAAATCGAAAATTTTGGTATTTGGTATTCATTATGGTATTTGGTTTAAGTTTTAAAAATAAAAATGGTATTAGGTATGGTATTAGTAATTTAAAATAAAATACCGAAATACCGATACCGTATCAAAATATATATTATATTACACAATACACAATTATCAGTTATAACATAAATATAAGAAATCTAAAATTCTACTTTCTTTTATTCTCTAAGTTCATCAATTAACTCTAAGCAAGTAACAAAACATTTCTAATGATCAAATTTATTCTTTTATGTATGGTTTACTTTCTCTGGGTTGGTATTTGCTGGTTTTGGTCAAAACTTTTGTCAACAAGCATTTTTCGTTTTGTACTTTCAAGTACTTCAATTAAGACTATTACCGTCTATGACTCTATGCACTAGTTAGTATTCAAACTGAATAACGAACCGAAAGGAGAAAAATCAAACCATATTTAATTTAATTAGATAGGGTATTGATATAGCATTTTAAGAACTCGAATACCGAAAATACCAAACTGAAATATCTAAATACAGTACCGTACCTCCGACGAACATCCCTAATTGATACAGTATCACTGCCCACAAATTACATTAAATGTACAGCTCATTGCCTCTGCATTATTGGTCTGCAAACTTTGGAGTTTTCATATTATTAAATAAAGTTCTTATACACAAGAAAACATTTTACTCCTATGTGTTTTGTCCCAACTTGATACGTACTATTATTTCTTATTTACTTTCACTTATATAAGTGGCATTGCGCAATTTGATAATGACCTTCACTTACCAACCTGTTTGATTATCTTTTTTCCCAGTATTAGAAAATCTACTGCAGAATAAGACAAGGACAGATGCATTTATCAGTGGTTGGCCATTATCCTGAAAAGAATATTCCCTTTTTCTATGGAACTATACTAGTAATGGACACATTTAGTCCATGATCTCAATTATAAACCATTAATTTAATCAAGCACTATTATTGATATCTAATAATGACAAACTGAAATGGATTAAAAATTTAAGAACCCACGTCAGCCCATCTTCTTCTTTGCTTCTACATCTATTTCCCTTTCTCCATGTACAAATTTTGACTGTACGGTGGAAACACAAGTTCTGTCATTTTAATTAATAAGGGATTCTTTAATTCAAATACTAATTATATCGGGCTTATGTTGCTAGAATTATTTATGTGGTGATTAATAATAATATTATTCTTATTCGATGATTAAAAATTAAGATATGTTAATTACCTATTTTTAAAAAGTATTTTATTTTTAAATAATTATATTATTGATGTATTTTTAATGCATATTGTAATGAATTAATAACGAAGGGCCAAATATATTCTTGTACTATGAGAAAAAGTTTAAATATACCCTCGTTATACTTTCGGTCCAAATATATCCCTTCCGTAATACTATTGGTTCAATTATATCCCTCGTCCGTCAAGTTTGTGCAAGGTGAACATCCAATTCTACGTTGCACTAACATTTGATGAGATGAATGTCACGTGGTATGCCACCCCAACGCCCTAACCCATTTCACCCCTCCCTTCTATTTTTTTTTCATCACTAAACTTTCCTTCTCCTCGAAGAAAATTTTAATGGTGAAAAAACAAATATAAGGGAGGGATAAAATGGGTAAGTGATGTTGAGGTGGCATGCCACGTGGCATCACCTCATCAAATGTTAGTGCCATGTAGGATTGGATGACCACCTTGCACAAACTTAACGGAAGAAGGGTATATTTGAACCAATAGTATTACAGCAGGATAATATTTGGACCAAAAATATAACGAGAGATATATTTAAATTTTTTTTATAGTACAGAAATATATTTGGCCCTTTTCTGAATTAATAATGATGACTTTACGTCCAATATGAAGGTTATGTTAGAGCTATTGGTTCAATTTTACTACGGCATTAGGCAAGTGGGAAAATGTTACTGTATTGAAGAAAAAGTTGCGGCGTCAAATGGTTATGATGTTTTTTTATCTCTCTAAATAGTCATTGTGTTTTCATTCTGCTAACTGAATAAAAATTAATTACGCTTTTAATAAATGACGAAACATGGTACTTTGGGTGGAGTTAAAATCTCTGTTAAATCAAGATGGTTGTTGAACTCAATGTTTTTATAGGCGGGGCGTGAGCGAGGCATTTTACCTTTGACGAAGCGAGGCGTAAGTCCTGAGACATGGGGCGTAAGTCCCACGAATCTTTAAATTTTACTAATTTTAAGAATTTTAAAATAGTATAAAATAAAAAATAATTATAAAAATTACATTAAAATTACAAAATTATAACAAATAATATATTTAAAATATTTATAAATTATAATTCAACTATGAATAATATGAAAAGTATGACATATATCATAATATGCAAATTAGTTGTAACGTCGTTACAACTCAAACATCAAAAGTTATGTATTCGATACGAAGTCTTATATGTATCTCTTAAGGAGTAATGAATCTTGGAAGAATTTCGATATTATAATTTGATATTTTTCTTAAATATTCCTTTTATTTAATATTTTTATTTGAAAGAGAATTTATATGAAAACATAATTCACATTTCAATATGATTCTCTAGCATCATTTATTTTTATGTTTCAACAATTTAATAAAGTGGCACATAATTCACCATACAATACCATGATAACTAATTATTTGTAAATAGTTACTAGCTAATACTGAGCTATTAAATTAATAAGTATTGTATCTCGTAAACGTGGAAAAAAAATAATATTTAGAAAAATAAATTATAAAAATAATTATGGACTATTATATAGTAAAGACATAACAAAAGTTAATAAATAAATACTTTTTAAATGAAAGATTTACTTAAAATTAACTATCATAGCAGTCTTAGTGGATAACGTGTAATAATATTTATTTTAATTATGACATAAAATACTCTCAACTCAATGATTTATGATTAAGAAATTAGTAATTTTGAATAGTCAACGATTTATTAAGAAAAATTGAGGATTTACAAGGTTAGTTACATACAATTGCATAAAGTTTTATTAGGCGAGCCCAGTACGCTGGGTGTTGGGCGTGCCTGGGGCATAAGTCCTGACGGCCGAGGCGGAAGTCTCACGGAACTAAGCCCCACACATAAGCCCAGGGGCGTTTTACGAGTGCTCCGCCCCGGGGCGATTCTCAATTCTACCTTTAACAGAGGTTGAACTATACCAGATAAGCCGTCCCAATACAAAAGGCTTATAAATGACTTGACTTCTTAAATAAATGAAAATCTTTTGCAGAAATGTCTCCGATATGTAGATTATTAAAATTCACATGATTTGATTTTTAAAATCTTCCCTGAATTCTGTACACAGAAAGCACATAATTAGATTACTTCTATAATCTCATTAAAATTACTCATTTACATGAACCTCCAAAGTAATTTGCTATATCATTTCCATTAATCCTCTAGAGTAGATTTTCTAATGATTCGAACAAATATTTGAAACAAAATTACCGGGCAAAAACAAAATACATAGCCCGGTATTTCTTTTTCTACTTTATAAATACGGTTGTTATAACTTTAAAAAAAATATAACATTTATGATATGCGCTAAGTATTAACATAATTATAAGAGTACAACATATTAATTTACTTTTTCAAATTTGCTTCCTTCCAAAATATTCACTAAAATCATTAGATTAATTCATAACTATCAGGGAAATGTCCTTATTAGGCAATTGGTTCTTCACCTTGATAAACAAATCCACTTATCTGTGGTTTAAATTTCTTCTTCCATATTTCCCCTTCAATCTCCTTTTTTTGAATTTCCACTATAACCAGTCTCTCCGTTAACCGGTTCACCTCCGCTAGAAGCCTAAAATTACCATTCTGCCCCTCCACCGTCACGGTCGCGCCACTCCTCTCTGCCTCCATTCCCTCTATCTTCGCCACGGCCTCAATTTTTCCGATGATCTTCTCAGGGGACTCTGCCGATACAAACCGTTCCTTATCGACAAATCCACCATTGCCCTTAAGTAAATCGGTAAAATTAAATCCGGAAGAAAATGAAATAATATCAAATGCATTCAGGAAATATCTGTCAAAATCTGAACCCGGAAATGAATCCGGGTCAAAATCCGAACCCGACCAAGACTTGAATTCAAATTCGTGATCCGGTTTCACCTCTTGGTACCCTTTTTTAAACCACGGGTCATCCTTGATCTCCTCTATAGTGATCCGAGTAACCGGGTTGGTATCAAGTAAGCGGGTCAACAACCGTTTCAACTCGGGCGAGGTCCATTTCGGGCACCGAAATTCACCTTTGTAAATTTTTCGGTACATGGTCATTAAATTTGTATCATTGAAAGGTAGATACCCAGCATTAAACACAAAAAGTATAATACCACAGGACCATACATCCACCTTAGCACCATCATAACCTTTCTTCGCCAAAATCTCCGGGGCCACGTAAGCAGGGGTCCCACAAAGTGTATGGAGCAACCCGTCGGGTCGGATCTGATCCGTAACAGCACTTAACCCGAAATCAGTAACTTTTAGGTCCCAATTTTCGTCCAGTAATAAATTTTCAGGTTTCAAATCACGGTGGTAAACCCCACGTGAGTGGCAGTAACCAACGGCGGAGATTAACTGCTGAAAATATCGCTGGCTGAGATCTTCGCTAAACCGGCCTTTAGACAATTTCGCGAAAAGTTCACCGCCTTTAGCGAATTCCAGGACGAAATATATTTTTGTCTTGGTGGCGAGAATTTCGTACAGGCGCACGATATGCGGGTGACGCAACCGGCGCATGATAGAGATTTCTCGCTTAACGTGAGCCGTCAGACCACCTTTGAGGATTCTCTGTTTGCTGACAACCTTAATCGCCACGCTTTGTCCTGTATTAGTGTCCCTGGCATGATACACTTTGCCAAACGCGCCACAACCCAGGAGTTTTCCCAGCTCATATTTGCCGAAAAGGTTTGAATTCGCCAACTCCGCCGGAGTTATTTCACCGCCGGCGGCGGCCACGTCGGAGAGTGACGGATATGAACTGTCATCTAAGATCTCTGGCATAACTATAACCCAAGATCAGAAAATAAGTAACCTTTTTTTGAATTTTCTCTACCCTTTGCATTAAAGCACCGAGCAAATTAAATTTGCTCGATGATCGGAAAATCAAGAATCTAAGGGGAAATGTAAAAAAATGGTACCCCTTTTTGGTCAATTAACCCCAGAAATAAAAAATCATTGAGGAATTGACAGAAAAATGTAATCTTTGAAGACTGAGAAATGGGGAAATTGCTAAAAATATACAGAATGGCTATGCTATTTATGGAGTTATAGCAAATGGGCAAAATAAAGAAGATAAATTTGATTTTTGTTGAAGCAAAATCTTGAAGAGAGAGAGAGAGAGAGAGAGAGAGAGAGAGAGAGAGAGAGAGAGAGAGAGAGAGTAGTAGTCAACACAAATATATACACTGTTATACATTTAAACATGTCTGAATAC
>NW_017678522.1:20661-21334 GCF_001879085.1 Nicotiana attenuata
CCTTTGACGAAGCGAGGCGTAAGTCCTGAGACATGGGGCGTAAGTCCCACGAATCTTTAAATTTTACTAATTTTAAGAATTTTAAAATAGTATAAAATAAAAAATAATTATAAAAATTACATTAAAATTACAAAATTATAACAAATAATATATTTAAAATATTTATAAATTATAATTCAACGATAGATAGTACAAGAAGTACGACATATATCATAATATGCAAATTAGCTGCAACGTTGTTACAACTCAAACATAAAAAATAATGTATTCGTCTATTTGATAATCGGTACTAAATCTTATATGTATCTCTTAAGGGTAATGAATCTTGAAAGAATTTCGATATTATAATTAGATAATTTTCTTAAAATACTCCTTTTATTTAATATGCTTTCTATTTGAAAGAGAATTTATATAAAAACATATTTCGCAACTTAAATATGATTCTCTAGCATCGTTTATTTTTAAGTTTCAACAAGTTAATAAAGTGACACATAATTCACCATACAATACCATGATAACTAATTATTTGTAGTAGCTACTAGCTAATACCGATCTATTAAGTTAATAAGTATTGTATCTCGTATTATAAAAATAATTATGGACTATTATATAGTAAAGACATAACAAAAGTTAATAAATAAATACTTTTTAAATGAAAGATTTACTTAAAATT
>NW_017678523.1:0-12382 GCF_001879085.1 Nicotiana attenuata
ACCCGCTCACCAACCATGAAAGCTACATCTCGAACCTTATGATCCGCATAACTCTTTTGCCGCGACTGAGCCGAACGAAGCCTGTCCTGAATGATCTTGACCTTATCCAAGGCCTCCTGAACTAAATCGGTACCCAATAATCGAGCCTCTCCCAGCTCAAACCATCCGACTAGAGACCGACATCGCCTACCATACAACGCCTCATATGGAGCCATCTGAATGCTGGACTGGTAGCTGTTGTTGTAGGCGAACTCTGCTAAAGGTAAGAACTGGTCCCACGAGCCTCCGAAATCAATGACACAGGCTCGGAGCATATCCTCCAATATCTGAATAGTCCTCTCGGACTGGCCGTCCGTCTGAGGATGGAACGCTGTGCTCAACTGGACCTGGGTGCCCAACTCCTGCTGAACTGCCCTCCAGAAGCGCGAGGTAAACTGTGTACCCCGATCCGAAATAATAGATACCGGCACCCCATGAAGGCGGACAATCTCTCGGATGTGGATCTCAGCTAACCTCTCCGATGAATAAGTGGCTGCAACCGGAATAAAATGCGCGGACTTGGTCAGCCTATCAACAATGACCCAAATAGCATCAAACTTCTTCCGAGTCATCGGAAGTCCAGTAACGAAATCCATAGTAATCCTCTCCCACTTCCACTCGGGAAGCTCAATCCTCTAAAACAACCCACCAGGCCTCTGATGCTCATACTTAACTTGCTGACAGTTCAAACACCGAGCCACATATGCAACAATATCATTCTTCATCCTACGCCACCAATAAAGCTGCCGCAAGTCCTGATACATCTTCGCGGCGCCCGGGTGAATAGAATACCGAGAACTATGGGCCTCCGCTAAGATCAACTCTCGAATCCCATCGACATTTGGCACACAAACTCGTCCCTGCAACCTCAAAACACCATCATCATCTAAGGTCACCTTCGTGTTCGTGGCACCTCCACGCTGCACCGTGTCTCTCAGGACACACAAATGGGGATCATCAAACTGCCGATCACGGATGCGCTCCAATAATGAAGAACGAGCGACCGTACAAGCTAGCACTCTACTAGGCTCAGAAATGTCCAACCTCACAAACCGATTGGCCAGGGCCTGAATATCCAAAGCAAGCGGTCTCTGGCTGACCGGAACATAAGCAAGACTACCCATGCTGGCGGACTTCCTACTCAATGCATCGGCCACCACATTGGCTCTCCCCGGGTGGTACAAAATAGTAACATCATAGTCCTTCAATAGCTCCAACCACCTCCGCTGCCTCAAGTTCAACTCCTTCTGCTTGAACAAGTACTGCAGACTCTTGTGATCCGTGTACACCTCACACGTCACACCATATAGGTAATGCCTCAAAATCTTCAAAGCATGAACAATGGCTGCCAACTCGAGATCATGAACCGGGTAATTCTTCTCGTGGATCTTCAACTGCCTCGAAGCATAGGCGATGACTCTGCCATCCTGCATCAGTACTGCACCAAGCCCAATACGGGAAGCATCACAATAGACTGTATAAGGCCCTGAACCTGTGGGCAAAACCAATATCGGTGCCGTAGTCAGAGCTGTCTTGAGCTTCTGAAAGCTCGCCTCACACTCGTCCGACCATCTGAACTGGGCACCCTTCTGGGTCAATCTGGTCATCGGGGCTGCAATAGATGAAAACCCCTCCATGAACCGGCGGTAGTAACCTGCTAACCCCAAGAAACTCCGAATCTCTGTAGCTGATGCTGGTCGAGGCCAATTCTTGACTGCCTCAATCTTCTTCGGGTCCACCTGAATACCCTCTGCTGATACAACATGACCCAGAAATGCAACCGAACTCAACCAGAACTCGCACTTCGAGAACTTCGCATACAACTGACTATCCTTCAGAGTCTGAAGAACCACTCTGAGGTTCTGCTCGTGCTCCTCCTGGCTGCGGGAGTACACCAGAATATCATCAATAAAGACTATCACGAACATGTCCAAATACGGCCTGAACACTCGGTTCATCAACTCCATGAATGCTGCTGGAGCATTGGTCAACCCAAACGACATGACCAGGAACTCATAATGCCCGTACCGAGTGCATAATGCTGTCTTAGGGACATCGGATGCCCTAATCCTCAGCTGGTGGTAGCCAGATCTCAAGTCTATCTTTGAAAACACTTTTGCACCCTAAAGCTGGTCAAACAAATCATCAATCCTCGGCAGTGGATACTTGTTCTTTATCGTCACCTTGTTCAATTGCCGGTAATCAATGCACATCCTCATCGATCCATCCTTTTTCTTCACAAATAACACTGGCGCTCCCCAAGGAGAAACACTAGGCCTGATGAAACCCTCCCCTAGAAAATCTTGCAACTGGTCCTTTAACTCTTTCAACTCTGGCGGGGCTATGCGATACGGCAAAATAGAAATGGGCTGCGTGCTTGGGGCCAGATCAATACAGAAATCAATATCCCTGTCGAGCAGCATACCCGGCAGGTCTGAAGGAAAAACCTCGGGGAACTCCCGAACAATAGAAACAGAATCAATAGAAGGAACCTCTATGCTGGAATCGCGAACATACGCCAGTTAAGCTAGACACCCCTTCTCGACCATGCGTCGAGCCCTCACATATGAGATAAACACTGCGAGTGGCATGACCTGGGGTCCCTCTCCACTCCAATCGGGGTAAATCTGGCAAAGCCAAGGTCACAGTCTTGGCGTGACAATCCAAGACGGCATGATACGGGGACAACCAATCCATCCCTAGTATGACGTCAAAATCCACCATATCTAAGAGCAATAAATCAACACGAGTCTCAAGACCCTCAAATACTACCACACAGGAACGATGAACTCGGTCGACCACTATAGAATCGCCCACCGGTGTAGATACATAAACAGGAATACCCAAAGCATCACTAGGCATAAACAGGTAGGGTGCAAAATAGGACGACACATATGAATACGTAGACCCAGGGTCAAATAGCACTGAAGCATCCCTATCACAGACCAGAATAGTACCTGTAATAACAGCATCTGAAGACTCAGCCTCTGGCCTGGGTGGCAAAGCTTAACACCGGGGCTGGGCCCCATCTCCCTGAACTATATCTCTGGGACGATCGGCTGCCGGCTAGCCTCTACCTCTGGCGGTCCGAGCTCCACCTCTATGATCCCTACCTCCACCCTTATGGCCTCTACCCCCGCCTCTAGCTGGCTGGGCGGCCTGTGGATCACCTGATGCCTGAATCATAGGACGAGGACCCTGCTGCTGAGAGCTGTCAGAAGCTCGAGGGCAATACCTGGCAATATGCCTCGTGTCGCCACACGTATAACAAGCCCTCGGCTACTAAGAATAACGGAGTGGTGGTGCGCTGATAGGTGCTAATGAAGAACTGAAAAGCTGCTGGTCAGAAGACTGCGACTGAGAGCCACGACCACCTGAGGTACCATGTGAGACCTGTAGGGCTGACTGAAAGGGCCTCGGAGGATGGCCTCTACCATAAGAATCCCCACCTCCAGACGAGGTACCACCGAATCTACCTGCATGACGGGGGTCTCTTGTCCTCCCCGTGCAAGAGCCATCTCAACTCTACGGGCCGCATTGGCCGCCTCCTGAAAAGAAATCTCACTACCAGCTCCCATAGCCATCTGGAGACGTATCGGCTGAATCAATCCATCAATAAACCTCCATACCCTCTCTCTCTCGGTGGGGAGTATAACAACAGCATAGCGTGCCAAATCAATGAACCGAGTCTCATACTGTGTGACTGTCATAGAGCCCTGCTGGAGGCGCTCGAACTGCCTGCGTAGTGCCTCCCACTGAGTAACTGGGAGAAACTTCTCCAAAAACAACTCCGCGAACTGATCCCATGTCAATGCTGGAGACCCTGCTGGTCTAGATAGGCAATAGTCCCTCCACCAAGTCTTGGCGGATCCTGCAAGCCGAAAGGTAGCGAAGTCGACCCCATTGGTCTCCACAATACCCATAGTCCTAAGGATCTCATGGCAGCTGAATAAGAAATCCTGTGGATCCTCTGATGAAGCACCGCTGAATGTGGTGGTGAAGAGCTTGGAGAACCGATCAAGTCTCCACAAAGCATCCGAAGACATAGCCGCTCCATCGCAGGTCTGAGTCACAATACCCGGCTGAGCTGCCACCGCTGACTGAACCACTGGAACCTGTGCCTGGGGAGCTACCTGCTCCGGAGACGTGTAGCAGGAGTCTGAACCCCTCCTCCAGCCTGAGAAGTGGCTGGGGCTACTGGAAGCAAACCCGCTCTAGTGACGCTCTCCACAAAGCCTACCAAACGGACCAGAGCGTCCTGAAGAATTGGGGTGGCTATGAACCCCTCTGGGACCTGAGCTGGGCCCACCGGAGCTGCTGGGGCTGGAGCCTCCTCATCATAATCAACATGAGGCTCCACCTCTGGGGCTGCTGCTCGAGGCTGAGCTCTGCCCCGGCCTCAGCCTCTGGCACGGCCTCGACCTCTGCCCCTCGCAGGAGCTGCTGCTGGGGGTTCGGGCTGCTGCGCGGTGGAAGAGGAAGCACGTGTTCTCGCCATCTGCGAAAGAACAGAGTAGAAAGACAATCAATATTTGAGAAATAGAATCGCACGACAGGAAAGAACAAAAGTGAAACTTTTCCTAACTCCGTAGCTTCTGGGGGATAAGTACAGACGTCTCCGTACCGATCCCTCAGACTCTACCGAGGTTGTCCGTGAGTTGTGAGACCTATGTAACCTAGTGCTCTGATACCAACTTGTCACGACCCGGATTTCCCACCCTCGGGAGTCGTGATGGCGCCTACTGATAGGAGCTAGGCAAGCCAATTAATTTAACACTTTTCTCATTATCATTAGCAAAATAAAGAAGAACGAGGCAATTAACATAAAAGCGGAAATCTCGAAACATAATTAACAGAAACCAAGTACGGAATTCACATACACCTCTACCCAGATCTGGTGTCACTAACTCACGAACTTCTACTGAATGCTAAATACAAAGTCTGAATGAGTATACAGTACTGTCTGATCCGATACAAGGGAAATCAAACGAAAGGCAGAGATAAGAGAGACTCCGGGCCATGCGGACGCCGGCAAGCTACCTCGGAATCTCCGGACTGAAGTAAGCTCCCAACGCTCCTACTGCTGACCAAAGGCTCCTGCTCCGGTACTATGATCTGTGCAAAAAGCACAGAAGTGTAGCATCAGCACAACCGACCCCATGTGCTGGCAAGTTCCTGGCCTAACCCCGGCGAAGTAGTGACGAGGCTAGACAGGGCCTATCAAAAACAACCTGTGCAGATAAATGTATACAAGGCAACAGAAAATAACAACAGAGAATATCAATTAAAAAGGGGAAGGGGGCATGCTCGGGAAAAGATACAGCGAATACAGATCATTGGATATAATGACGAAACTATCTCAATATCATAGCTCATATATATAAGTGGTCGGCGCGCCACACGATCCCATTTCTTAATTCATAAGTGGACGGCGTGCCACATGATCCCATTTTAATAATATATAAGTGTCACACCTCCTTTTTCGTTTACACTTATGAGAAGAGGGTATGATAAAAGGAATTATTTCCAACTTGAAGTGACAATCGGAACGGGATTTATTATTAAGATTTCAGAGTCGCCACTTGGGAAATTAGGGTGTCCCAAGTCACCAGTGGAATCCCGACCCGAGGAAGTTATGACTCTGTTAACCGTCGGCGCACCAGAAATTCGGGTAAGGAATTCTGTTAACCCGGGAGAAGGTGTTAGGCATTCCCGGGTTCCGTGGTTATAGCACGGTCGCTCCACTGTTGTATTTGCTTTTACCTGATTTTAAAACATGTACTAACCTATGTGCCCTTTATTAATAAACCGCTTTTATTTATATTTTATTTATTTATTTTTTTTGAAAAAAAAGAATTGCAACGTCGTGAAAATATGTTTCGAACCGCGTCGCACCAGTGCACCCGCGATTGTCCACACATTTCGACTTCGTTGAGATTTGGATTTGGGTCACATAAATGTGCACCCGTGTTTAAGAAGGTGATTTTATTTAAAATGCGCGCCTAAAGTAGCTAGCGTGTTATTATTTGGGGAAGGTCGTAAAATTCGCTAGACAACACATCCCGAAGTCTAGGCATTTTTACCATAAGCATTTATCGAGGGCCCCGCAATTTGTTTGTTTTGTTTAGCGAGGATCGTCTCATTTAGCTTTTGAAGACAAACCTCATGCAATTATGATTTTTCATTTTTATTCAGTCTCTAAAATGAAGAGAAAGTCTTAATTAGTCAAGGCTATGAATTTCAAACCCAAATTTACATAACCAGAAATAGGTAAAGAGAAAATGGGCCTCGAGCCCAGATTGCAAACGGGCACCTTGTGCACTAAAATTTTCGGGGCCACAGTCATCAGGCCTATCGTTTTGTCAAAGCAGACCTGGGCTCTATTAAGACACCCAGGCCCAAATGAAAGCAGGCGGCCCAGTGGAGGTAAAGGGCAATTCAGGCAGCTGTGATGCCGAAGCCTGGGATCGAATCCCAGCAAGGACAACTACAATTTTATGAAGCCCACGCCAGACCCAAATTATACTGTCATTGAACTACACAACAGGAACAACTTATAAACACCATAATGAAAGCCTCTTTTATTACAAAACCAAATACTCAGCTATAGAAAAACAACTAAGAAAACAGTAGTGAAGAGTGAGTCATTACAGAAGATGAATCAGTTATAGCCTACTCACTTAAATCTAACACCAATCAATGCCACTACGAGGCTGTGTATCTCAAGCAGACTTTAATACGCTAAAACTAAACAGGAACTAAAGAAGCAAATAATTCAAGGCAAGTGAACAGCAGTCTCATATTCAAAAGCCAAGCTCTCCATTACATTCGAGTAATATCCACAAGTGTCAGGGTATACCTGGAAATTGAAAACCGAACAGAGAAATGAAGGATCAGCAGTGGAATCAGTAGCAGGAACAAGAGTCAGCCACAAAATCAGCCCAGAAATGATCGAGAAAAGACCACTTTCACAATTTTGAACCCACAATGATATCCTTAAAGTTCAGAATCAAAATCCACCCAAGAGTGAACCAAAAAAAAACTTGAAACTAGACAGATTCAGCTCATTTTTGACCTTCAGTTGTTCAGAATTTGTCACAGAATGAGTACCACAAAAATTTTCAAAGATTTTCAATGGAACATCTCTTATTTCTGATTTTCAACTCTGATTCCTCTCAGATTCCGGAATGTTCAAAACCCAGTCCCCCCATGAAGGCACTAGTGACCACCTTTTATAGGCAAAACTAACAGAATTTCAGATTTTCAACTTTACATTTTAGTCCCTCCTTCAAATTCCAGTTTTAATCACTTAGTCCTCTATTTTCTGACTTGTTACACAAGTAACTACACCTATTCTATTGAAATCTATACTATAGTCCATCCTAGAAGGTTCTATGCCATTACATATTCCTATTCTATCCTTACTTTACTTCAATAATTCCATCTTAATGAAACTACCCTTTTCCATGCCTATACTACCCTTGAACCTCTTGGAATTACTGAGCTAAACCAGACCATCCTAAACTAAAAACCCTACCATGCTAAACACTGAATTAAGGCATTACTATTATGACAACTGATTTAAACGGGACTAGCTGACCAGATTAACTCAAACAAGAAACAAAAATTAAAACCAGCAAATCCTAACAGAATTGATTAAGACGACTAATGAAGAATTATGACAATGAACCATAAGACTAAAGCAAGCATTTAGCAGGACAGATTCAAAACGAAAAATTATTAAAATAAAACACTAAGGTTTAACAGAACCGGATTAAATTGAGCCAACAAAATTAAGCTAAATCTAAAAACAATTACAAGAACAGATGAAATACACACATAGTCAAAGACAGAATCAAAACTTACTTGATCATTGACCTGACTATGGGAACGAACTCTGACTGGGCCATTTGCTGTTTGAATCCTCCGGGATTCTTGACGACGTAACATCCTAATCGTGTGTTTTTCAAAAGAAAACACGTGATTAGGGATATTACGGTCCAAATCCCCAAGATTTCTGAGTTAGGGTTCTCGCCGGAATTGGAGATTTAAAATTTGTAATGTTTCGGGCAGATATTTCGAAGGTTTCTAGTATGGATTAATGATGAGGGAGGGATGAGGGACATATGGTACGAATTTGGGCCAGTTTTGGTGAGTTTGCGACTTGGCCGGAAACTTTTTGAACGGATATTCGACGAGTTCCAGTAAGATTTGAAAGCAAGGACAGTGGATTCAGGTAAAGGAGGAGAAGGGGAATCTGGGGTGTAATTTTGGGGTTGATCGGAGCATCGCCAGGCCGCCGGGCGCGATTTCCGGCAGGCGGCTAGGGCGGAGGACGGCGGAGGAAGGCGGGGCCGCGGTGGTGTTATAGCCGGTGGCTATATGCGTCTCTGAGGGATGGGGGTGAGAGAGGGGTGTGAGGGGGGTAGGGGGGTGTGTTTGGACATATATATATATTAATTGACCCTAGCTTCCTGGCCGTTTAGATCATGAAACCTCGACGGCCAGGATTGACTAGGACCAAACGACGTCGTTAGGGGCTGGGCAGGGGAGACGGACCGGGCAAGGCGTTTTTGGCCAGTGTTTTGGGCTGGAACTGGGCAAAAATTGGGCTGGATTTGTTAAACAAGATTCCCTCCGGGCCCCAATTCCGGGCTTTTAATGAAACCCAATTATTTTTCTTTTGTATTTTCTTTAATTGCTTTTGTATTTTATTTTCATATTTTATATATATAATAAAAAAAAATGCTAAAATAAAACTAAACAAATTGACTCTAACAATTATATTTCCTAATTATTCCTAAAGAGAAATACAAACTAATGCGCCAAAATGCAAAATGGACCCCCCTTTTTTTGTTATTTTTCTTAACATTTGTTCTAAAATCAATTAATGCTAAAAAGATGAAATTAAATCCTAAATGCAAAAATGCACATTTTTTGTGTTTTCATATGGATTAAAATGCCACAAGACAAACAAAAATGCAACAATTACCAAAAATGCCACAAAATTCACAAAAAATTTGTAAAAATGCTAGAAAAAATTGTTTTGTTTGAGATTTTGGAATTATTACTTAGGGCAAAAATCACGTGCTCACAGCTGCCCCTCTTTGCCCGGAAACACGAAGAGTTTTCGTGCAAAGACAAGTGAGCAGAAATGAACGATTTTTGGCCCGTTTGCATATTCCGTGTGAGCATTTTTTTAAAAGATTTGACCGCAACCCTGCTTCAAAAGTTGCCTACATATCCTGGGCTAAACAGGAATCAGGTCAGTGTAGTTCGGGAAGAGGTTTGGTAGCTGGACTACCAGGAGCTGTGATTTTCGCTGGTGGTTGTTGCTGCTACTGGCTCGATGACCTCACTTATTACAGCCGTGTTCAAATAAAAAGAAGCTAGCCTAAGCTATGAGTTAAAAGGGTCCTATCTAGGGCTTCAAACTTGCTCTTGTGCCGCTTGAACTTGTATTCTTCGGTGGAATCTTGTTGTTTCCTTGCATATGATCGGAGAAGTTTTGCCATTCTTCCGAGTGGTGCTTGACTGCTGAAATTTGAAATATATCCTCTTATTCTTCAGGCGGGCTCCTGATTGCTAAAACTGGAGAAGTATTCCCTTGTTCTGCAGGTGGGCGCCTGATTGCTAAACTTGAAAAGTATTCCCTTGTTCTCCAGGTGGGCGCCTGATTGCTGAATTTGAAAAGTATTCCTTGTTCTTCAGGTGGGCGCCTGATTGCTAAAACTGTGAAAGTATTCCCTTGTTCTCCCGGTGGGCGCCTGAGATTGCTAAAACTTGAAATATATTCCTTGTTCTCCAGGTGGGCTCTGATTGCTAAAACTTGAAGAGTATTCCCTTGTTCTCCAGGTGGGGCGCCTTGATGCTAAAACTTGAAGAGTATTCCCTTGTTCTTCCCAGGTGGGGCGCCTGATTGCTAAAACTTGAAAAGTATTCCTTTGTTTTCTAGGTGGGCGCCTGATTGCTAAAACTTGAAAAGTATTCCTTGTTCTCCAGGTGGGGCGGCTGATTGCTAAAACTTGAAGAGTAATTCCCTTGTTCTCCAGGTGGGCGCCTGATTGCTAAAACTTGAAAAGTGAGCCTGATTGCTAAAATTGAAAGTATTCCCTTGTTTCTCAGGTGGGCACGCTGATTGCTAAAACTTGAAAAGTATTCCCTTGTTCTCCAGGTGGGCGCCTGATTCCTAAAACTTGAAAGTATTCCCTTGTTTTCAGGTGGGCGCTGATTCAACAAAATAAACAACAAAGAAAATTTCTGCCGCCTGTTTCAATCAAAGAAAAATTCGTTAATGTAAAATGGTGATTAGCTGTGGCATTCTTGTTTGGCCATGCTTCCCCTTCCGACTTCACCTCGACTTGCTTCCTGGACTTGTTTTGACTTGCCACGCTTTCCCAATTGACTTTTCAACCCTCAAATTTCCGATGACCCACATGTTTTTGCTTCATATTACTGTTTGGTGTTCCTGTTCCTTTCCTGTGAACCTTGCCTCTTCCTTGAAAAACGGTCTGATTATTCCACTGATTTTATTGCTCCTTCATGTTTTACTCTCTTTTGACATGTCCCCAAAGCTTGTTGTGCCACCCAGCTAGGAAGCTGGTAAGTTAGCTTTGACATCCTTCCTTTGTTTTTTGAATACACACTGACACTAAACGTCTTATAGACAGATTTCAAGAAAATTGGACCATGCAATGACCTCGAGAGGTGTTGAGGATAGAAAACTCTGAAAATGAATGAGTGGTGATGAAGAAAAAGACAAGACTTTATCTGAGCGGAGAGCTGATTCCATAATCGTGTCATGCATTTTAGATCCAACCTAGTCTGTTCAACCATCAATTGTTAATTACCACTTTTTTGTTGTCTCGTGCTTCCCCGCCTGACTTTCACCAAAACCACGCTTTGCTTCTTTTGTCATGTTTCCAACACCTTTCAACCACCGGACTTCCTTCATTCGCCATCTGAAGACTCACTTTCGCCTTATGGTGCCGTGAGGGTTTTCACCCAATAAGACTCTCTCATTTCATTATTTTTTCTTCTGGCACCAGAGTGTTGTCCCACAAGAATAACTCTACTGCTTGTATTGACATCTATTAAGATTGATAGAAGGTCTTTCTTTGGACTGTAATGTGGCTTTTGGGATGGGTTTTTAGAAAGAAAGGTATAAAGCTCAAATAAATCAAGACGTGGGTTCAATATTACAACTTTCGGAATCATATCTTTTGTAACCACATAACTTCTGCCCCAGTTTCTTCCCGGGGATTATTGTGGATTTTTCTTTTTGTTATGACTGAACCTCAGTAAGGCCGCCTACGTACCCTTTCGGGATCAAGTCAAACTAGTTCAGACGTAAAACTACGTTCATTGTTTACGATTTTTCCTTTTCTTCCACTTTTGTTTTCCTTTCCTTTCTCTTCTTTTCTTTGCCTTTGCTTTTCTTTCTTATTTTTTCTGTTTTACTGCGCGTGTTTTTTTTTTCGCTTCTTTTTTTTTTCTTTTATTTTTTCTTCTTTTTTTTTTCTTGTTTCTCCATCTTCTTTCCCTGCTCGGGGCTTACGAGCTTGATTATTGATGTCCGAAAGAGGGGTATGCAAGAAAGTAATTAAGGCTCAAAGGGGTAGCAAAGGATATAAAGTGTTTAGATAGCAGAACAAAATGCCTTCGTCATTTCAATCTCAAAACATGCAAATACAATCAGGTACAAAAGGATACAAGAAAATATACATAATATCTCTTGACTACATCAGAATTGATAGCCATTTTCTAACACATTTCCCTTCTACGTCCGTTAGATATAAAGCGCCATTGGACAACACTTCTGGTTACAACAAATGGCCTTGCCAGTTTGGGGCAACTTTTCTTTTGCTTCAGCCCAATGAGGTAGGATACGTCTCAGCACCAACTGCCCTACTTCGAAACCTCCGCGGACGCACCTCTCTTGTTATAGTGCTCTTGCCATTCTCTGTTGGTCAATACTTGAACCGTGTGACACACTGCTGGCCAATCTCATTCTCATCAATCAAACTTAACTGTTCCAAGGCGGCTTTAACCCATTCATCATCATCGATCTCTGCCTCAGCGATGATACCGGAGGGACGGGATTTCGACTTTTCGCGGGTTATTATGCTGCTCGTCGGTTCCATACACAAGGAATAGGGAGTCGCTCCTACTGAAGTACGGACAGTAGTGCGATAGCTAACAAGGCAAAAGGTAGTTTTTCATGCCATTGATGAACCTTCGACATTTTCCGAAGTATTTTCTTGGATATTCTTGTTAGCTGCTTTCGACTGCGCCCATTTGCTTTAGGGCGATAATGGGGGTAAGAGTTGCGGTGCATGATTAA
>NW_017678523.1:12407-15121 GCF_001879085.1 Nicotiana attenuata
GCCAAGGTCACGGTCTTGGCGTGACAATCCAAGATAGCATGATACAGGGACAATCAATCCATCCCTAATATAACGTCGAAATCCACCATGTCTAAGAGCAATAAATCAACACGGGTCTCAAGACGCTCAAACACTACCACACAAGAGCGATGAACTCGGTCGACCACTGTAGAATCCCCCACCGGTGTACATACATAAACAGGAATGCCTAAAGCATCACTAGGCATAGACAGGTAGGGTGCAAAATAGGACGACACATATGAATACGTAGACCCAGGGTCAAATAGCACTGAAGCATCCCTATCACAGACCAGAATAGTACCTGTAATAACTGCATCTGAAGACTCAGCCTCTGGCCTGGCTAGAAGAGCATAACACCGGGGCTGGGCCCCACCTCCCTGAACCATATCTCTGGGACGATCGGCTGCTGGCTGGCCTCTACCTATGGCGGTTCGAGCTCCACCTCTATGATCTCTACCTCCACCTTTATGGCCTCTACCCCCGCCTCTAGCTGGCTAGGCGGCCTGTGGATCACCTGATGCCTGAATCATAGGACGAGGACCCTGCTGCTGAGAGCTGTCAGAAGCTCAAGGGCAATACCTGGCAATATGCCTCGTGTCGCCACACGTATAACAAGCCCTCGGCTGCTGAGAATAACGGAGTGGTGGTGCGTTGATAGGTGCTGATGAAGAACTGAAAAGCTGCTGGACAGAAGACTGCGACTGAGAGCCACGACCACCTGAAGTACCATGTGAGACCTGTAGGGCTGACTGAAAGGGCCTCGGAGGATGGCCTCTACCATAAGAATCCCCACCTCCAGACGAGGTACCACTGAATCTACCTGCATGACGGGGTCTGTTGTCTGACCCATAACCACCTCCCCGTGCAAGAGCCATCTCAACTCTACGGGCCGCATTGGCCGCCTCCTGAAAAGAAATCTCACTACCAGCTCCCAAAGCCATCTGGAGACGTATCGGCTGAATTAATCCATCAATAAACCTCCGCACCCTCTCTCTCTCGGTGGGGAGTATAACAACAGCATAGCGGGCCAAATCAATGAACCGAGTCTCATACTGTGTGACTGTCATAGAGCCCTGCTGGAGGCGCTCGAACTGCCTGCGTAGTGCCTCCCGCTGAGTAACTGGGAGAAACTTCTCCAAAAACAACTCCGCGAACTGATCCCATGTTAATGCTGGAGACCCTGCTGGTCTAGATAGGCAATAGTCCCTCCACCAAGTCTTGGCGGATCCTGCAAGCCGAAAGGTGGCGAAGTCGACCCCATTGGTCTCCACAATACCCATAGTCCTAAGGATCTCATGGCAGCTGAATAAGAAATCCTGAGGATCCTCTGATGAAGCACCGCTGAATGTGGTGGTGAAGAGCTTGGAGAACCGATCAAGTTTCCACAAAGCATCCGAAGACATAACCGCTCCATCGCCGGTCTGAGTCACAATACCCGGCTGAGCTGAACCACTGGAACCTGTGCCTGGGGGGCTACCTGCTCCGGAGTACGTGTAGCAGGAGTCTGAACCCCTCCTCCAGCCTGAGAAGTGGTTGGGGATACTGGAAGCAAACCCGCTCTAGTGACGCTCTCCACAAAGCCTACCAATCGGACCAGAGCGTCCTGAAGAACTGGGGTGGCTATGAACCCCTCTGGAACCTGAGCTGGGCCCACCGGAGCTGTTGTGGCTGGAGCCTCCTCATCGTAGTCAACATGAGGCTCCACCTCTGGAACTGCTGCTCGAGGCTGAGCTCTGCCCCGGCCTCGGCCTCTGGCACGGCCTCGGCCTCTGCCCCTCGCAGGAGCCGTTGTTGGGGGCTCGGGCTGCTGCGCGGTAGAAGAGGAAGCACGTGTTCTCGCCATCTGCGAATGAACAGTGTAGAAAGACAATCAATATTTGAGAAACAGAGTCACACGACAGGAAAGAACAAAAGTGAAACTTTTCCTAACGCCGTAGCCTCTGGGGATAAGTACAGACGTCTCTGTACCGATCCCTCAGACTCTACCGAGGTTGTCCGTGAGTTGTGAGACCTATGTAACCTAGTGCTCTGATACCAACTTGTCACGACCCGGATTTCCCACCCTCGGGAGTCGTGATGGCGCCTACTGATAGGAGCTAGGCAAGCCAATTAATTTAACACCTTTCTCATTATCATTAGCAAAATAAAGAAGAACGAGGCAATTAACATAAAAGCGGAAATCTCGAAACATAAATAACAGAAACCAAGTACGGAATTTCACATACACCTCTACCCAGATCTGGTGTCACTAACTCACGAACTTCTACTGAATGCTAAATACAAAGTCTGAATGAGTATACAGTACTGTCTGATCCGATACAAGGGAAATCAAACGAAAGGCAGAGATAAGAGAGACTCCGGGCCATGCGGACGCCGGCAAGCTACCTCGGAATCTCTGGACTGAAGTAAGCTCCCAACGCTCCTACTGCTGACCCAAAGCTCCTGCTCCGGTACTATGATCTGTGCAAAAAGCACAGAAGTGTAGCATCAGCACAACCGACCCCATGTGCTGGCAAGTGCCTGGCCTAACCCCGGCGAAGTAGTGACGAGGCTAGACAGGGCCTACCAAAAACAACCCGTGCAGATAAATGTATACAAGGCAACAGAAAATAACAACAGAGAATATCAACTAGAAAGGGGAAGGGGGCATGCTCGGGAAAAATACAGCGAATACAGATCATTGGATATAACGA
>NW_017678523.1:15382-18272 GCF_001879085.1 Nicotiana attenuata
CTTTTTCATCTTTTTGGCTCTCCTTATGTCAGCTGAAGTGGGTTTGAAACCTAGCCCAAAAGTGTCTGGATTTCCGGGGAGAGACACCGGCTGTATGATTCCTTGCAATGAAGCACCCAACCCCTTTCCGGGCAAGAATCCATTTCTTATCATCTCTGAGGCTACCATAACAGATGCGGCAGCTATCTTGGGCATAGGAACACACTCTCCTTCCGGGATTTTATCAACTGGCACTGTATCCATGACTTGATACACCCAGGGACCTTTGTCATTTTCAACTTCCTCAAAGGATGTAATAGCATTACAAGAATTGTCCTCTCCATGAACCACAATCTCCTGCCGATCCCATTCAAACTTGACCATTTGATGCAAAGTAGATGGTACTGCCTTGGCGGCATGAATCCAGGGCCGTCCCAATAAAAGATTGTAGAAAACACTAACATCGAGCACTTGAAACTCCATCGTGAATTCCACAGGTCCTATTGTTAGCTCCAACACAATATCTCCCACTGTGTTTTTCCCTCCGCCGTCAAATCCCCGTACACAGATGCTGTTTTTATGAATTCTTTCCCTGTCAACTTGCAACTTTTCTAGAGTGGAAAGAGGGCAAATGTTGGCACTAGACCCATTATCAATTAACACCCGCGTCACCACGGAATCTTCACACTTCACTGTGAGGTACAAAGCTCTATTATGTTCAGTTCCTTCCAATGGTAACTCGTCATCAGAAAATGTCACCCTGTTTACCTCAAAAATCTTATTTGCAATCTTCTCAAGATGATTCACAGTAATTTTATCCGGCACATGAGCTTCGTTTAGAATCTTCATCAAGGCCCGGCGGTGTTCATCCGAATGGATCAATAAGGACAACAACGAGATCTGTGTTGGGGTTTTCCTCAATTGTTCCACAATCGAATAGTCTTGGGCCTTCATCTTTTTCAGGAACTCTTCAGCTTCTTCTTCGGTAACAGCCCTCTTTATCGGTGCCGGATTGTCTTTAGCTGCTTTAACCTTTCTCAACTCTTCAGGGGCAAAGCACCTCCCTGATCTAGTCAACCCATGAGTTTCACACACCTCTTCTTTAATTTCCTTTCCTTGGTATATCACAGTCACCCTGTCATAATTCCACGGGACGGCTTTCTCACTAACCACGGGCAATTGGGTCACCGGTTTGATGATGACTGGCTCTGTTCGAACGCCTTTTACAACCAACACAGGCTCGACCACTGCTCCTGGTATTGTCACCTTAACAGGCCCAGGTTTTATTACCCTCACTGGTTCACTGACTGTCTGGCCCACTGCGACCAAAGCTTTCTTATCAACCAATTCGTCTTTTGCTTTACTTTCGCTTGCCTTAATCATCATCACTGTTTGCGACGGCTTCTTGTATTCTCTCTTCTGCACTATCTCGATCATGTGAGCCTCATGATGAATTGGTAGCGGATTTTGTGTGATGTTGGGAGTCTCCGGAACCTGCACCTCAATTCTCCGTGTATCAATCAATTCCTGAATGGCAGTTTTCAGATGCCAACACTTCTCTGTATCATGTCCAGGCGCTCCTGAGCAGTACTCACAATTCACTGAATGGTCCAGGTTCCTTGGGGGAGGGTTTGGTAATTTAGGTTCGATCGGGTTCAACATACCCAACTGCCTCAGTCTGTGGTATAGGCTCGTATAAGATTCTCCCAAGGGAGTAAAAGTCTTCTTCTTCTGCGACCTATCATTCTTATATGCAGGATTGGGTTGGAAACTGGTTCCAGCGGCATTTCGGTTGGTTCTTGGGGGTGGGTAAGTGTTTTGGGGAGTGGGTGCGCGCCATTGGGCACGAGTAGGAGGTTGTGGATATGTCTGGGCGTGATGGACAGAGAATGGGGAGTAGGAGGTGGGTAGTAATGTTGTGGTGGGCCATATGAGGTATGCGGGTAAGCTTGGGGGTGAGGGCGAGGTTGGTGATAATATGGTGACGGACCCCTGGACCAAACCCTTGATTCCACTACTGCCACTTCTTCTTTCTTCTTCTTGCCCAATACTCCTCCGGTGCCGCTTTGAATGGCCTGCGTGGTTGCTTTGAGCGCTGAGTAGCTCATAATTTTGTTGGTCTTGAGACCCTCTTCTACCATGCTTCCCATTTTTACGACTTCGTTAAAAGTTTTCCCCACAGCGGACACCAGATGGCCATAGTAGGTTGGTTCTAAAGCTTGAAGGAAATAATCCACCATCTCATTTTCTTTCATCGGGGGATCCACTCTTGCTGCTTGCTCTCTCCAACGGAACCCGTACTCTCTAAAGCTTTCTCCGGGCTTCTTCTCGATTTTGGTCAATGACAGATGGTCCGGGATAATTTCGAGATTGTACTGAAAATGACATGCAAAAGCTTGAGCTAAGTCATCCCAGGTGTACCACCGAGCATGATCTTGTCTTGTGTACCACTCCAACGCCGCCCCACTTAAGCTTTGACTAAAGTAGGCCATTAATAGCTCATCTTTTCCCCCGGCTCCCCTCATCTTGCTGCAAAAACCTCTCAGGTGGGCCACCGGATCACCATGGCCATCATACAGGTCGAACTTGGGCAATTTGAATCCTGCTGGCAACTGGACGTCAGGAAACAAGCACAAGTCCTTGTAGGCCACGCTCACTTGACCCCCGAGTCCTTGCATATTTCTGAAGGACTGCTCTAAACTTTTGACCTTTCGTATCATCTCTTCTTGTTCCGGGTTTTTGGGAGGTTTCTCTTCTTCAGCTGAGAGATTAAAATGGGGAGTGTAAGAGTATGGTTCTGGGGGTTTGAAGGTGGGTTCGGGTGGGTAATAGTGGTTTTCCTAGGTTTGAAACAGAGGCTCACTTGAGGATCTGTGTAATGCGGTGGGTGGAGGAGCCACGAATACTGGGG
>NW_017678523.1:20852-21302 GCF_001879085.1 Nicotiana attenuata
GGTTCCACCATATTCACTTCATCGAACACCTTTTCGAACCTTGCGAGCATCTCCTTGTCAGGTTCTATCACCACAGAATTTGGCATTGCTGTTGCTGGGCGTTGTTTAGTACCAGGCCGGACGAAGGAACGGGAAAGGTGGGGAATAGGTTTTGGAAGGGTCCACACTCTCCTTTTCATCTTTTTGGCTCTCCTTATGTCAGCTGAAGTGGGTTTGAAACCTAACCCAAAAGTGTCTAGATTTCCGGGGAGAGACACCGGCTGTATGATTCCTTGCAGTGAAGCACCCAACCCCTTTCCGGGCAAGTTCTTAGGTCGTATTTGATGTCCCGAACGAATATTAGGCGATCCGGGACCGGATCCCTCCGGGCCCACGGCGGAAGGGATGGGCTAGACGCACACGAAAACTACTAGGGTAAGTCTAGGCGGAATTCCTAGCTTTAATGGTCGT
>NW_017678524.1:0-2608 GCF_001879085.1 Nicotiana attenuata
ACCGCGGCAGGCGCAGTAAACTTCAGGGACCAAAGTGTCAATTACGGGATTTTTAGACCTAAACCCTATTTAAAACATTAGACTTCGCCCAAGAGAGGCATGTATTGATTTTTTAGGTTTCTTAGCAAGGAAAAAATTGGGAGCAAGTACTCTAAACATCTTTCTTCCTTTCTTTTGATTTTTATGATGAATTCAAGCGTAGTTTATTCTCCCATATCTATGAGTAGCTAAATTCCTTGTCTAAGGCTTTGATGGAACCTATTGGGTGATGAACTCCTTGTTTATGTGAATACAAATTGCTAGTTTAATCTTTATTTGTTCAACTTCGTGTTCGTTGTAGTTAATTGACAGGATCCTCAATTAGCTATACCTATTTAGTGTGCATAACTTGGAAAAGAGTGCATATTTAGGGTATTGTTGAACAACACCACTCCTAGATTATTAGAGGAATCTATAATTGCGGGTTTAAAGGCGGGATTAGGAATAACGAAGTCTTGGGTGCAATCTAGATTGAATTGTGCTAAATAAAGCAAGCTAGTGTATCTCGGGAGAGTGCAATAGTAGATTACTGTGATTACTCGGGAGAGATTTGCGGTAAGATTAGCGTTCAAGATTGATAGAGATGAGTGGGTAAATTTGTATGAGCATAAACAGGAGGGATTCCATCAATAGGGGAAATCATTGCCTTCGCTTTGTCCCATAATTGTTTACAACCTTATTAATTTAGTTACAGCCATTTAGTTACTTGCAAGCTAGTTGTTAAAGAACACTCAACTGAGAATTTGAATGTTTGAGAAGCTGGTGCTGAATACTTGGTGGGTTTGAAGATAGCGGTTGATAGGTTAACTCTCTGTGGATTCGACCCTGGGCGTAATACTCGGGTTATATTTGCAACGTCCGCAGAGTTCTTTTTTAGAAGGCATAGTTGGGCGTGATCAAATTTTGGCGCCGTTGCCGGGGAGTTAACGGAATTATCAACTGCCATTGACAGAAATACAAAGATTATTGTTGTATTCAGTTTCTCTCTACCAACTTTTTCATTGAAAATTTGACGGTTGTTGATCTTGGTGCACAGGTGCATGCCTAGAAATTCTACAAGGACTGGAGAACTGCTTGAAGGACTCTCAGACCTCGAGAAGACATTCCGGGCATTGAATCGTGCAAACAAAAGACTTCAACAATCACAACAAATACACCAACTCGAAATTGATATGGGCGACATAAACGACCCCAACGGGAACGTCAGGGATGAGCAATTGGCACCTCCTGTGCCTGAGGGTGCACTTTATGACTGGGCACAACCAACAGCTGACAATCTGGCCACTGCCATTATTGTGCCTGCGATACAAGCTGAATCGTTCCAGATCACAAATAACATGCTACACTTGTTGCAGAACAAGGGACTTTTTTCTGGGACACAAACAGAAGACCCTCAGCAACATTTAAAGAACTTCCTGTCTATTTGCAAAACTCAAAGGCAACCGAACGTGACTCCGGAAGCAATCAGATTATTATTGTTTCCATTCTCGGTGACAGGAGCTGCTCAGGTTTGGCTAAACTCGCTTCCCATAAACTCTATAGCAACTTGGGATGAGTTGGTCAAGCAATTTCACAACAAGTTCCATCCTCCCAACAAGACCGCTCAACAAATTGATGAGATTGTGAGCTTCAAACAGAAACCAATAGAGACGCTACACGAGACATGGGGCAGGTTTAAAGGAATGTTGGTTATGTGTCCCCACCATGGTGTTCCAGAGCAGATGTTGGGACAACGGTTTTACATGGGATTGTCAGACAGCTTGAAGAATATAGTTGATGCCTCGGCTGGTGGGGCATTCTTGAGCAAGACTTGGAGAGAAGGTCAGAATTTGCTCGACAAGATGGCGCAGAATTCGGGTTGGACTTCTAGAAATGCACCTATCACTCCAGTGGTGCACTCAGTGCCTCTTGATCCTTCTAATACAATGGCTGAAAACATGGCGACTCTTTTGACGCAAATGAGCATCCTCACCAAAAAGTGGAGGAATCAGGGCAGAAGCAACAGGTTCATATAGTAGACACTACCAATGGGGGCTTGTGCACATCTTGCATTAGCCAGCCAATTGGTAATCCATGGAATACAGAGCATGATCATCATCACCAGCACCCTGAAGATATGAACTATGTGGCTAACTATGGGGGTCAGAGGCAAGGTAATCGGAACTGGGGTCAGCAGACTCAGCAGCAGTACAGGCCACCGCAGCCACAGTATAACGCCGGAAACATGGGAGGCATGAGACCCCCCAACAACATGGCACCGTATCCTAGACCACAAGGGTACAACAATTAGCAGCAAGGGTACCACCCACCTCAGCAACAGCAGGGTGGAAGACAGGAAGACGGGTTTGCAAAGCTTGAAGCAATGATGCAGCAGGTTATTGGGTCCAATGCTAAAATAAATGAAAGGGTGGATGCACATGATGCAACTATCAAGAATATTGAGGTACAAGTGGGCCAGATTTCAATGTCACTTAACAATCGTCCTCAAGGGACATTACCTGCAGATACCCAAATCAATCCAAAAGATCAAGGCCCAAAGCAGCTGATGGCGGTGAGTCTACGAAATGGC
>NW_017678524.1:4382-9906 GCF_001879085.1 Nicotiana attenuata
TCCAAGGTAAAAGGAATAGAGAATTTACAACTAAAACCTAAACGAAGTCTAAACCTGATATATAAGTTAATATAACACTAGGACTCAATTCTTTGTCTTTGGAACTCTACTGCTATGGACTATGGTTATGCCTTTTTTTTCCCGTCATTTTTCTCGACTAGGTATGTTTTGTCCCTTTTTCTTATATAATTCTCGATGTTTATACTTTTCTTGGACAATTCTTTTCAAGATATATATAGTTCATTTTCTGCTATGGTTTAACTGATTTATATTTGGCTGATATTCTTTTATGGTTTGGTCTACTCATATACTGTCGGGTAATATAAAAGACATGCAGTATTCTATAACTGGTACATCTTATTCAAAAGTCACATTGTTCTATTGGTTATTGACTATCTTTGATAGTTTATAAATATTACTTTATTTTATTATCTTGGTGATTAGCTCTTCTTAATTGAGACTACTGTGAGGTTGTATTGTATCGCATTGTTACTTTGAATACGATGTTTGTTTTGACTGTTACTTAAATTTTATTGTATCGTAACAGTAACATTAATCTGTCGTTACGTAATGACAAAATGTGCCACTTTATGTAACGACCAATTTGGTGTGGTCACGTAATTGCCTTGTCTTTTTCTCTCACCTAAATAATTTTATTTTATCATTTACTCTACCTTTTTATATAATAGTCTCATAATTTTTCTTTGTAATATTGCAAGTTGATTCTTCATATTGCTACTGCATGATATCATGCATTTATTTGAGTCTCTTAACGGACTTAGTCTAACTAACAGGATATACTGTATTTGAGTCTCTTATTACATTAAAAATGCTCAAGCGAAGCAAAAGAATAACAGTGCACTGCCGTTTGTGTACTCTATACTCATGTCAACCTCTCCCTCTTTTTCATTTCACAAAAACCCAAGGAGTGTCTCCAACTATGTCCTCTTATTCAAGGAAACATTGTATAGCATAGGGTCCGGACATACAATCTAACACCTCATGTACTTGTAGAAGCAACTGAAAACCTAATAACCGATGTATCTCATACATGATTCAGTTCAGAACACAGACAACAGAATATAGAGTAATCATCAACAGCTCCTGATAGTATCTGAATGGATGTCGATAACAGGTATACAAATAGACATAAATGAAAAATGAAAAGGCACAGGTCTTATTCCAAGTTAAATGGTAGAGTTTTACTAATGAATTATGGCTGTCAGACACAACACGCACAAAACCACTTTTCACTTGGAGCAAATTGCACGTGTTCATCGATAGATGCATGTTCAATCAAGAAAGATCTGACATTAAATTTAGAAAAAGCCAGCTGGTAAGATTCAGATTCCAACGCCAAAAACAGCTCGTATCTTTTGGAAAGTATATAAGATGTCGACATCAACTGACTTGTCCTCCTACGCCAATTACTGTGTCAACTAGATTAATGCAGACCAACTGTGAGGGCGAAGATACAAGTCAAGATTTTAAATTTGTCCATGTGACATCAAGAATTAAGTACTGTTTCACTCTTATTACATTTTTAATGTAATAAGAGACTCAAATACAGTATATCATAACTTTGAGTTTCAAAATATACTTTACTTATGCATTTATTTTGCCTTAAGTATTCAAGCTACTCAGTTGTTTCATTCACTGTAGTTTAAAATTTCCCTTTTAGAAGCTATGTTCAAAGACATCAAAATCATACCTTTAAGGTTCTGCTTGTGGAAACTTGAGTGCTATTTGGAATCAGATAGTTTTTCATCTGCCTCTATCCCCTATGACTTGCTGCCTTTTAGAACCTTAAGTCTCTTTAAAAGGTTTCCTGTCTCAGTTCTGCTTTAGACATAACAGAGAAATTAGAATTTCTTATAGGGAAACTTACACAAATGTCCCAAATAAATCTCAACTTACCAACCTCTAGCCATAGACTTATCAAAACTAGCCAATAAAAATTGAAAAACCAAATAATAGGGTTCTTTCTCTCAAAGAATCACATGCAAAAATCACCTTCCATATTTTTAAGCGTGATTGGCAACACTAGATACAAGACGGAAAGGAAATTTTATGGATGAGGTAGCAAATAAGGTGATGAAATACAAAAAATATATACAATATTCCAAAAATCTAAACAAAAAAGGAACTTTTTCAATGGGTATAGTTGAAATTCATTGAAAATATATAAATAAGTCAATATACAAAATTTGAGGAAGATTGGAGGTGATTTGAACTGGTTTTGTATCAAAATTCGTAATTAAATCGAGTTCAAAAAAGTCTTCTGCGACACATGTATCAAACATGTATCACGCATGTATCTCACACACAGGTATACATGGATATACATGTGATACACAATAGATACAAATATGATACATTGTGATACACAAATGATACACATATCATTTTTTTCATGTTCAGTTTTTACCGAATTTTAAATTAAAACCACCTCAAAACTTGACCAAATCATCCCAAAACTGAGATTCAAGCTCCTTAAGTTGTGCACAATCTATTCTAATAACACCCACTCAAAACAAAGCAAAAATTTGATATTTTCTTGCTACAAATAGCTAGTTGGCTAATTTAGCTAATATTAGTAATATTTTATCAATTGGCCAATTTTTGTAATGTGCTACCTATAAATGGCATAGCTGGTAATTTCCCTTTCTTATATCGCTGGCATTGTATTTTCTCTGGTGGAAACAATTAGGTCCTCATTTCTTAATGCTTAAAATATTCTTTCAGGAAGCCTATCAAAAATGTTTGGAGGAATGGCGTCAAAGTCAACCGATTACGAGGGTGGTAGTTCAACCCAATTGTCACTCAATGATGTAGCTTCAATACGGGCGCAGATGGTTGGTGGTGCAAAGAAAGGTAGAACCTATGGTCTTGGATCGCAATATTCCGTAGGTCATCCTACGACATTACTGTCGGGTGATTTGAGTTATTCGCGGGATCACGAAGAGGTGGAAGCATTACGAAAAGAGTTGAAGAGTTACAGGAGGAACGGAAAGAAAATCGTGCAAATTTTAATAAATTGCGAAGTCTAGTGGTGAAACTTATGAGAATGCGTCAAGTTGATCTTTTGAATGACGAACATGGTGGGGATATTTATTTTATTGTGGTTGTGATGTTCGAGACATTATTGTTTATTATGGTTGGATGTTTAGACTTGGTAAATGTTTAGACTTGACTATGATAGTAATGTTAAGATTTGATTGAATGGTGCTTGAATATTTAACTTGTGTTTGGATGTTTTAGTTACAAATGTTTATTTTTTCTTTAATTGTTTGTATTTTATGTGTTTGTAGTTGAAATGGTGGATTAGTTGGTTGGAATGGTGGGTTGATTCTTTAGTTGCTATATTTTGAATTGACAGGTGGGAAATATATTAAATAAATAATATTAAAATAGTTTTGCGACCGCGGTGGTGGAAAATATAAATAAATAAATAATATTAAATTAAAATTGCGATTGCATTAGTGGGAAAAATTAAAATAAATTAAAGAACTTTTTAGTATTTGTGACCACTATGGTGGGAAAGGTTATATAAAATCATACTCCCTCCGGTCCAAAATAAGTGATTTTTTGGATGTTTTCACACAAATTAAGAAATCCACCTTTTAGCATTAATTAGCAATGGAATTAACCATATTAACCTTTACTATCTCACATAAACACTCCTAACATTCCAACACCATTTACTTCAAGGACAATGTAGGAAAAAAATAATTACTTCATTCTTGAAATCTGAAAAAATCACTTATTTTGGACCACAAGAAAAAGGCCAAAAAATCACTTATTTTGGACCGGAGGGAGTAATTATTATTGAGTTTTGCGAGCGAAGTAGTGGAAAAAGTAATATAAAATTAAAATTTAATTTAAATATTTTGCGACCGCGTCAGTCGGACAATTGACAGCATTTGTAAGTAGTTTTATATTTCCTGTTTCTAACCGATGTAGCGGCAAATTAGGGACGAATTCGGTCACAAACTATTTCGGAGCAGCTATTTTGCGACCGCGTTATTTCGGTCTGAATGTGGTCGGAAATTAGCATTTTCTGACCGCATTGTGACCGTTTTCACAGTCGGAAACGGCTATTTTCTAGTAGTGGATCTTCATCATATTTAAAAGCAACAATACGTTTTCGCACACAAAAATTTTCATATATCCAATGGCATGTAACAGTCAAATAATCATTTCTACTTACAGCATGACCAATATCAGAGGAAAAAGAAACTCTACAAGAAAGACTGGCGAACTGTCACGACCCGGATTTCCCACCCTCGGGAGTCGTGATGGCGCCTACAAATGAGAGCTAGGCAAGCCAAATTTAATTATTTTTTCATTAATAACATAGTTCCTTTTAACAATTATCGGCAATAATACAAAAGCAACAAAATTAAATAATAAGCGGAAGTCTCAATATTTTAGAAAAACTGAATAGAAATGCGGAAAATTTCAACAAAGGCCTCTACCCAAGACTGGTGTCACCATACTCACGGACTACTAAGATTTACTACATACAACCGTTTGAAAGAGAGTAACACTGTCTGTCTCGAATAGAAGAGATAACAGATCATAAATAAAAATAGAGGAGACTCCGGGCCTGCGGACGCCTGCAAGGCTACCTCGGCGTCTCGGAGGACTGGAGACTGGCTCCCGATCTACCACTGTTGTCCGGTGCCTGGATCTGTGCAAAAGAGCACAGAGTGTAGTATCAGCACAACCGACCCCATGTGCTGGTAAGTGCCTAGCCTAACCCCGGCGAAGTAGTGACGAGGCTAGACAGGACTACCACATCAACCTGTACAGTTATATATGTGTATCTACAACGGAAAAATAACAAGAACAAACATTTTTAAATGGGAGGGAAATAAAAAGCAGATTTCACTGTCAAAACATATCTCGTTGCTGGCGTGCAACCCGATCCCATTTCTCAATGTTTCCGTGGTAGGCGTACCACCCGCTCCCATTTCATTAAATCTCGTGGTAGACGTACCACCCGCTCCCATTTCATTAAACCAACAGTTCTTCCAAATGAAATTTACTCCAACAAATGCAACAGTTTATACGAATTCATAAGACAACAAGTACACAATAATTATGACTCAATGAAGAAAACAAGTAATGACAAGTAGCAATTAATTATGGTCTTTAAGGAGCACATAGGCAATTTAATATTTAGTATGCTAAATGCCAAGTAGCAGTTAAGTCACATAAACATGTAGCAATTATAGCCTAATTTCAAAGCATAATGTTGCGCAAGGATACCTCGAGCCGATAATAACAAGTAACACAATAAAAGAAAATGCCAACATAAAGAAACTCAGTAATAGTGGAATAAGACAACTAATGCACTTGAACCGATAACAACAAGAAAATCAATAAATAGAAGTAGAGGACAACATAACTCAATTATCAGCACAAATCAGGAAAAAAAATCAAAGACAAGTGCACGGCATCACCCTTCGTGCTTTTACTCTCGTCCTCACCAAGCAATTAGAATAATAAAATGTGCACG
>NW_017678524.1:10646-15721 GCF_001879085.1 Nicotiana attenuata
AAAACCTAGGTTCTACCCAAAACCCCCAATTTCACCCATGAAAATCTTTGATTTTAAGTTGAAAACATGTTAAATGATGTTAAAGATTGAAAGAAATGAGTAAAAACCAACTTACAAGTGATTTGGAAGAAGTCTTGTTCATGGAAAATCGCCCAAAGAGGTTTGTGTTTTGAAAGAATGTTAAAATGACTCAAAAATTCGGCTAAGTGTAAAATATGCAGGCCTCAGATGTGGGAAATGCGAAGGTGGGTTCGCATTTGCGAACCCTACAGGTATGGGAAATGCGAGGTCTTTGTTCGCATTTGCGAACACTGGCCATTTGGGAGAACATCGCATTTGCGAACTTCTAGTCGCATTTGCGAAGAATGGGCCTTCGCATTTGCGAGCCATTGGTCGCATTTGCGACCACAACCCAGTGCCCCCTTCCTCGCAATTGCGATGCCAGGCTCGCATTTGCGAGCTCGTAATTGCGAGAACTGCTTCGCAATTGCGAAAATTGCAGAACTGAAATGCCAGATTTTTCCTAAGTTCAAAAATGCACTCCGACACCAATCCAAAACTCACCCGAGCCCTCGGGGCTCCAAACCAAATATGCACACGACCTCAAAAATATCCTACGGACTTATCCGTGCGATCAAATGGCCAAAATAACATCAAAAACAATGAATCAAACCTCAAATCACAAGTTTTTCCTCAAACCTCATAAACTTTCAAATTTAGAGTTTTAAGCCTGAAACACGTCAAACAACGTCCGATTTCAACCAAACTTTACAGAAAGCGCTTAAACCATATATAAGACTTGTACCGGCGCCGGAACCAAAATACGGGCCCGATATCACAGTCTTTTAATCAAATTTCATTTTCATTTTCCTTAATCATTTCCAGAAAACAATTTCACACAAAAATTTATTTCTCGGGCTTGGGACCTCGGATTTCGATTCCGGGCATACGCCCAAGTCCCATATTTTCCTACGGACCCTCCGGGACCGTCAAATCACGGGTCCGGGTCCGTTTACCCAAAATTTTGACCGAAGTCAAATTTATTCAATTTAATATCAAAATTTAGCATTATTCTCACAGAATTCATATTTAAGCTTTCCGGCTACACGCCCGGACTGCGCACGTAAATCGAGGCAACCCCAAATGAGGTTTTCAAGGCCTCGGAAGCACGGAATGAATAAGAAAACAGGTGATGACCCTTTGGGTCGTCACACGAACAAATAACGTATATATGTTTGATATTGTCCAAAAAGCCTAAAGATATCAGCTCTACAAGTACTTCTAGGAATACCTTCAAATAAAGGGTTATAAATTCTTTTAATATAAGTAACAAGATACGGTGAAGAAGCAAAACTAAAAGGTAAACAACCTAAAACAATCATTTTAGCTAATTCTTCCCGATCTTTCTTAATATCGTATTTACCCATTAACCCCCTAGTACTCGGGTTATGTTTTTGTTGCCCATCTTCCTCACTACTCCCCAATCATGAGGGTGGAGCTCTACCATATGCCTACGAAGTTGACCCGTTCCCCCTCCCTTACCGGGCTCATGTTTATAAAATTCATTACAAATTCTATATTTTACATAATTTTTTTGATCTTCTAGTCTGTCAAAAAAATTGCAACACTTCTTAATCTTCGATTCTTCATAATAGGGAGAGGAGGCTTACTTGTTCCACCTCTAATATTTTGAGTTTGACTAGCATTACCAGGTGTAGGTGGTGGTGTTTCAAGATTATCGAGTGATTGAATATCATCGAAAATATCATCTATACCATTATTTTCTTGCACATTTAAATTTTCAAATGAACTTTCAAAAATATGTTTAAAGCTACTAGAAGAACCAACACCACCTCTTGATCTTTTGGAAGTTTTCTTACTACACCACCTCTACTAGTGCACGCTTTTTTGGCTGCTCTAAGTAAATCCATTATGAAAATTAAATTAGGAAATTAAATTAAAATTCTAAATAATAAAATAAGTGTACGCCAAATAAGAGAAAGAGATGGAACGAGTGTACCGAAATTCCGGATGTCGCACTAATTTTGATATAAAAAATAAACTCCACTTAATGTTTGGCAACAAATTTTTCAATTTTCACTTGAAGATGAATGTTGGAATTTTTCGAAAATTCGAAAAACTCCAAAAAGCTGTTTTCAAAATTTTCACACACAAAACTTAAAAAAAATTAAAATAATATTCATGTCCAAACACAACTATAATTTGAAAGACCACTTTCACTTGAAAAAAATTACTTTTTTTTTGGAATTTTACAATTCTTATTTCCAAACGCCCACGAAATTGGGTACAATTAGAGTTGTGTTTGTACAATTCTAATATTCATGTACCATTTTTACTTTAAAATATTTGCATTTTTTCGGAATTTCACAATTCTTATGTCCACACGCCCACTAAGTTTGAACTCGAATTAAAGATAAAGCTTCAAATCGTTGAATTAAAATACAAATCAATCAAACTCAAGAATAAGCGATCGGGCCCTTGAGTTAACAGTTGAAGAGAAAGAGAAAATTCAAATGATACTTTCTCTAGACGAAAAGAAATTTCGAGAGATTCTAACACTCATTTTACTTGATTAAATACTAGAAGTACAATTTATTTCATTTTTTCAGGCATCAAATTTGTTGTTACAGTAGTAAAATAGAATCAATTCTTCTTCATTTTTCTTGTCAAAATTGATAGTCAAATGCCTAGTCTAAACATCAGAGGAGTAGGGGGATTTGCATCAATACCCAATTTTTGGGTCACCTTTTAACGTATACCCGCTTAGGAAAAAAATTGCAAGCGTACCCACTTTTTGGGTAACTTCAGACATACATGCCTGAAGTAGTAAAAATTTATATATGAAGTTTGAACTTCAGAATGTTTTGCCTGAAGTGTAGCCTTATCAGATATTTTTGCCTTTGCCTGACTTGCAAAGGCAATCACTCAAACTTCAGTTCATAGTGTAATGGAAAACTTCAGTTCAATAAAACTACAGCATGTGTTTAGCTGAAGTTTTTGTTTTGTTATTACTGAACTTCAGCATTCTAGGAGCTGAAGTTTGTTTAGTATCTGCTAAACTTCCGCATTTTAGGAGTTGAAGTAATTTTGTTTAGTATCTACTGGACTTCAGGATTTTAGGAGCTGAAATTTATTTAGTATTTGCTAAACTTCAGCTCCTAGAGGATGCACTTCGATGCTTAGGTCCTTGTAACGACCCGACCTGTCGTTACGGGAGTTACCGCCCCATTTTCCCCGTTTTATGCTTCTATATGTTTCATTATATGATCTGGAGAATTTGAAGTAATTCGGATAGAGTTCGGTTAGAAATGAGACAATAAGTCTCTTTATGAGAAGGTTAGTTTGGAAAAGTCAACCGAATGTTGACTTATGAGTTAGAAGGCTCGGAATGGATTTCCGATGATTCGACTAGTTTCGGGAGATGATTTGTGACTTAGGAGCGCAATCGGAATTGAATTTGGAGGTCCGGTGTAGAATTAGGCTTGAATTGGCTAAGGTTGGATTTTGGCGAATTCCGGATGGTAGGTGAGATTTTGATCCGAGGGTCTCCGTTAGGTGATTTTGGATATGCGTGCAAAGTTTCAGATCATTCGGAGGTGTTTAGGTCGGGTTTTAGATCAAATGCAAGTTTCGGAAGTTTTAGTTTAACTTAGGCTTGAATCCGTGGTAATTCGATGATTTCGGTGTTTATGATAGTGTTTTTATGTTACAAGCAAGTTTGAATGAAGTAATAGAACATATCTGTGCATTTGGTTGAGGTCCTGAGGGCCTCGGGGTGATTTCGGATGGCTAACGGGGAGTTTTGAACATGAAAAAGTGCATCAGAAATTGCAGAGGAATTTTCCTCTATGCGATCGCGTAGGTATGCCTGCGATCGCATAGAAGGTTCAGAGGGGGATGAAGATTTGCTCTATGCGATCGCGTATAGGGGTCTGCGATCGCATAGGTTGAGGAGATTGGGCAGTGCGGTCGCGTGGAAAGTAATGCGATCGCGTAGAAGGGGGAGACAGTGCTATGCGATCGCATGGCCTGTCCTGCGATCGCGTAAGAGGAATTGAGGGCCTGGAAATTTTGGCCTATGCGATCGCAGGGGTAGTGATGCGATCGCATAGGGGTCGCTACAGTAATCTGGCAGAATGTTTAAAACCCTTATATCCGCGACCCACATTATTTTTCCCACATTTTTACTCCGCCAAAAGAGCTTTTTGAGCGATTTGAAGAGGGTTTTCAACGGGTATTGATTTGAGGTAAGTCTCTTGACTAGAAAACACCATTTTATGGAAGAATCAACATTCAAATTCATGAAAGTGGGTAGAAATTGTGAAGAACTAGGGCTTGGTTTTTGAAAACGAATTTTTAGGATTTGAAAGGCCATTTGAGCTCCGTTTTCGGTAAACTTTATATGTACGGACTCGTGGCGAGACGAGGAATCCGTTGGTGTTTCGGAATTTTTCGAGAAGTGGGACCAGGGCTCGGGTTTTACCAACTTTGTGAATTTTAGTACTTTTCGAGTATTTTTGATTGGGTTATGTTTCTTTAACCCATATTTATGTATTCGTTGTGATTTTGACTAGATTCGACGCGCGAGGAGGTCGATACGAAAGGAAAAGGCATTGCGGACCATTCTACGGCCGGTTAGAGGTGAGTAGTTGGTGTATATGATGGCCTGAGGGTTTGAAACCCCGGCTTATCACATTGTGACGCTATTGTAGGGCGTGACTCGCACCCCGTGGCAGGTGCGGGATTGGTTATGACTGGGGATTGTGACTTGGTCCATCCCGAACAAGAATGTTTCTATATTGGCGACTGATACGCACCCTGTGTTGAATATATCTGGGCTTATTGCCGTGTTTGGGGCCTTGTGCCGATCTGTAGCATCCTTAGAGGATGAATGTCATTGTGATAGCATGCTTTGTATAATCATTGATCTCAGTCCTGTGTTTAATCACTGTTATGAAATGCTAAGTCACTTTTCCTGAAGTTAAATATCTAAAGTATATTCTTCTTAATAAATTGGAAATTGGGAAATTAATTGAATCTGTACGTGACTCATA
>NW_017678524.1:16118-18004 GCF_001879085.1 Nicotiana attenuata
AGCTTAGGCAGATGGGAAGAAGTCACCTAGTGAATTTTGACTCCGCTCGTATTTGAACTTGAGACCTCATACTTCATTGACCTCCAAGCCATACCCTTAGGTTCTAAATTCTACTTGAATTCTAACTTTTTACATGGAAACTTAAGCTAGATGTTAAATGTGACACCATCCTTCTTCTAAAAGTACATGTAGCTCACGTACTGTTTCTCGTTATTCTTGTTGGTAAGGAAATATTTTGTGATCCATACTTTGGCGAAAGAAGATAAATAAACATGTGTTTCTAACAATACGAATAATAATCTTGAAGTTTTTTTTTAACGTCCAAGGGAGAAAAGAAAAAGTTGTGCATATTCCAACATCAACTGAAATAAAAGTCAGGCATTTTCTGACCTTTATCATTTGTGAAAATCAGCTTCGAAAAGACTATATTCCGGAGACCCGAAGAATATTCAAATTTTAGCTCAGGATCAATTCATGCAGTTGTTTTTGAGGTGGATGATCGAGAGACAATTGGGGGCTCTGCCTATGGGGGGCAAAGAGCTGTTTGTTGCACAGCAGATCTTGCAAAACTGGGAGTTTGTACACAAGGGGAAATAATTCACCGCCCATCTACTGATAATCCTCATTGGCCTCAAGTATTTGGTGCCTCGTTTTGGCATTGATAAGCTTGAAGCAAAACTGCAGCCTAGAACAATACATATTACAAAAACAGGAATGTATAATGTATATTTTATGCACTGTGACCAGGAAGTTGTTGTTGAAGGGAAAACCGTAAGGAAAAATCCTACTGGTTACCTACCTGGTAGGATGACCCTACTTATGAACTTCTATGGGTTCATGTCTCTTGTGTTTGTGTTACTTGGGATCTTTTGGTTTTCGCAGTATGCAAGATTCTGGAGAGAAGTTCTTGCTTTACAAAAATGTGTTACTCTCGTTATAACATTGGCATGTTTGAGATGGCTTTTTGGTACTTTGATTACTTTGAATTCAGCGAAACTGGAGTCAGACCGACTGGGATCACTGTATGGGTTGTCACCTTTGGTACAATAAAGCGTACAGTTTCACGTATGATTATCTTGATGGTCTCTATGAGATATGGTGACCAACTCTTGGTGGCCTTATGTCAAAGGTCCTTTTGCTAGGAGGAACTTTCTTTCTGGCATCGGAAGTGCTTGAACTGGTAGAAAATGTTGGTATTGTTATGTGACGACCCGAAGGGTCATCACCTGTATTCCTACTCCCTTTGTACTTCTGAGGCCGCGGAAAACCTCATTTGGGGTTGCCTCGAGTTTGTGTGCGCAGTCCGGGCGCGAAGCCGGAACGTTTAAATATGAATTTGTGAGAAAAAAAATATAATAAATTTGATGTTTAAATTGATTGAGTTTGACTTTGGTCAACGTTTTGGGCAAACGGACCCGGACTCGTGATTCGACAGTCCCGGAGGGTCCGTAGGAAATTTTGGGACTTGGGTGTGTGCCCGGAATCAGATTCGAGGTCCCAAGTCCGAGAAATGAATTATTGTGTGAAATTGTTTTCTGAAAATAATTAAAGAATTTGAAAGTGTTATTTGTTTAGAAGACTCTGCTGTTGGGCTCGTATTTTGGTTCCGACGCCCGGCACAAGTCTTAAATATTATTTAAGCAATTGCTGTAAAGTTTGGTTAGATTTGGACGTCGTTTGACGTGTTTTGGACTAAAAACTCTAAACTTGATGTCTTATGAAAATTGGAAGGAAATCATGGGTCTTGAGGCCTAATTTGATGATTACGATGTTGTTTTGACGATTGGATCGCACGGATGAGTTCGTAGGATGTTATTGAGTTAGTGTGTATGCTTGGGTTGGAGCCCCGAGGGCTCGGGTGAGTTTTGAGTAGGTCCCGGGAGGCC
>NW_017678524.1:19364-21299 GCF_001879085.1 Nicotiana attenuata
TATTGTTGGCAGGCGTGGCAACCCGCTCATATATAATATTTACATTATAAAAAGAGTCCCCGAACAAGGGATCAAAAGGTCTACACTATCCCAGACAAGGGAAAGAGAAGCAGCTTAAACCAAACTTTGTTACATGCACTTATCACCTTCAGCCATACCCAAACTTGTTACCAACACCTAATACCTCAGCTATACCCAATGTTACCCACCTATGTTAGTATCCCAACTGTACACGCAACTAGCCTCAGCTTACCCAACTTGTAACACCTAATCTGGCCTTCAGCTTACCGAACTTTGTTTACAATACCTAACTGCCTCAGCCTATAACCCAAACTTGTTTACAAGCACCATACTACCCTCAGTTATAACATAACCTACCTAACACAAAGATTATCAATTATATACATGGATCGGGTTGCACGCCGCAACAACTTTATATATGGATCGGGTTGCACGCCGCAACAATATTATATATGGATCGGGTTGCACGCCGCAACAACATTATATATATGGATCGGGTTGCACGCCGCAACAACATTATATATGGATCGGGTTGCACGCCTGCAACGAGATATGTACTGACAGTGAAACCTGCTTTTATTTCCCTTATCCGTGTTAGAGTTAAATTATTGATGTTCTTTATTATTCTCTTGATATTCTTGTTTTTTTTACCTGTTATCCCCCGAAGCATGTTCCCCCTCCCATCCTTACTTGCTTATACCTGCTTTATTTTCCGCTGTATTTTATATAACTGCACAGGTTTATTTGATAGTCTGGTCCTAGCCTCGTCACTACCTCGCCGAGGTTAGGCTAGGCACTTACCAGCACATGGGGTCGGTTGTGCTGATACTACACTCTGTGCTCTTTTGCACAGATCCAGGTCCCGGACAGCCGTAGTAGCTCGGGAGCCAGCCTTCGGTTCACTGAGACACCGAGGTAGCCTTGCAGGCATCCGCAGGCCCGGCGTCTCCTCTATTTTTTGTTTATGATCTGTTATCTCTTTTATTCGAGACAGACAGTGTTACTTACTTTCAAACGGTTGTATGTAGTAAATCTTAGTAGTCCGTGAATGTTGTGACACCAATTCTGGGTAGAGGCACATGTGGATTTTTCCTTATCATTTGGTTTATATCGTTTAAGTCTTCCGCTAAATTACAAATTCCGCTGTTGTTTAATTATTTATTTCCTTTTAATCAAATTGGTAGAAATGGATTTTAAACAAAAGCATTTATGGATTCTAGATGTGTGGCTTGCCTATCTTCTACGAGTAGGCGCCATCACGATCCCCGATGGTGGGAAATCCGGGTCGTGACATGTTAGCATTTCTCATGAAAAGCCAGGTTATTTTTTGTACTTCCCGTGGCCATCTTGGATGCTTGCTTTATCCTTTGGATATTCACTTCCCTATATGCAACATTGAATAAGCTCCAGGTACATTGGCCTATACTTTTATTTATAACTTAGTATCAATTTTCTGGTCTATAAAAGGGTTCCCATTCCACATAGCACACTGATACATAAACAAATCTTCAAAGTTTTTCTCCACCTCCACTCTTGCTCTTGTTTCTTTCTCTTCTTCAACAAACCCAAAATAACAACATTTGCTTTATCTGGAAATTCTGGATGACACCACTCAAAAAATTTACAAGCTACTCGACCTTTAACCTGTGACAATGGACGAAAATTAGAGACAAGAAGAAAATATATATAACAAACCCAACAAAAATATATTAAAATTAAACCTTCTAAATAGCACTAATCTCACTATATTCATCCTTTATAGTTTCTGCATCCAAGAAATATCCTATCGGGATTAGCATTTGACCAGATATTTTTACACATGCCGGATACCCACATCTACAAAGTGTATTCATCTTTAATATGGGGTATGGTGGAGAAAAATAGGACAGAAATTTGGAAATGGACTAGTAATTA
>NW_017678525.1:0-1285 GCF_001879085.1 Nicotiana attenuata
CTTGTTAGGTAAGTGCATGAATTGAGGGTGCTTAGTGGTTACAAGTCGGCTTTTGAGGTTGGGCGGTGACAAATAGGTTGTTGGAATTGATTGAAGTGAAATATTATACTTGGGCATCCTTAGACGGGAATAATGTGAATTTTTTGTGTGTTTATGCTTGTGTGCCGGTATTGATCATAGTCTAGGATATAGTGTGTGGGTAAAAGATAAAGTACTCCTCTATAATTGATACTTGTACGTAGTTGGGGGGTTTATTAGATAGTCCCATTGGTCTAGGACGAGCAACGTTTAAGTGTGGGGTGTTGATGATAGGCTATAATTGCGTATTTTAGTCGATTATTACCCTCAAATTTACTGCACTTTGATTGAGTTTGAGCTTTAATCGCTAGTGTCTTGCACTAACTCTGTGTTTTATGCCTTGTAGGAGTGATTCCGAGCTATATAGATGTTACGGAATGAATTCAAGTGATTTGGAGCTTTGAAGTCTGAGTAAAAGCTCAAAGAATTAAGCCGGAATTGTGTTTGGGGGTCAACGGATGATAGTTAGAGCGAACGAAGAATCGAGTAGGCATATTGCGCACTGTCTAGTAAAATGGATATAACTTTTTACTCAGAACTCCATTTGGTCTCCACAATATATGGTTGGAAAGATAACTCAAAGGCCTACAACTTTCCTGTCTTATGTTTTTCCAAATTCCAAATGGAACGGGGCGAAACGCGCAAGATTTGAACCAAAACGAACGAAACCGGGAAAAAAGGGCCAGGAGGGCGCCTGGCGCCGGGCTGGGCGCCGGTGACGTGAAATGTGTCCTATTTCGCCCGGGACAAGGTTATTTCGGCCCTAGACCTACCCAACACGTATAAAAGCAAGACAAACCTATTTTTGAAGGGGTGGACGCCACTTTGGTGATATCTAACACACTTTGAAGGAGAATTCACGTGGGGCAACACACACCACGCTTGGAGGAGGCTTCTAACTAGTTTTTCTTCTCTTCTCTTCTTTTAGTTTCGTAGTTTATTTGTTCTAGAGTTGTTGGGTGGTACATGAACGTTGTAGTTTGAAGCTTGAATTGTTCTTATTATTTTATCATATTGGTTTATTTATTCAATCTTGCGCTTAATTATTTGATTGCTTGATCACCAATTGAATACTATCTACGAATCTAGGATTGAACTCGGGAGAGGGAATTCTAGATTGCATATAAGATTGAGTAGAGCAAGATCTTAACTCTTAGGGGGAGCGGATTTGCGGTTAGGATAGGAATATACCTAATCGCCTTGCTTG
>NW_017678525.1:5424-6118 GCF_001879085.1 Nicotiana attenuata
GTCCGTAGAAAAATATGAGACTCGGGCATATGCTCGGAGTCGAATTTCGAGGTCAAGAGCCCGAGAAAGAATTTTTCTTGAAATTATTTTCTGAAATTCTTAAGGAAAATGGAAATGAAAATGATGATTTCGGGGTTTGATTCAATGATTTTGATGTTATTTTGGCGGTTTGATTGCTCGAGTTAGTTCGTAGGATATTATTGAGTTAGTGTGTGTGTTTGGTTGGGAGCCCCGAGGGCTCGGGAGTGTTTTCGGAGGTGTTTCGGGGTGTTTGAACTTAAGAAAAATTGCAGAAAACTGTTGTTGCTGGTGTTCAGGTATATTGCACTCTGCGATCGCATGCATCTTTCTGCGATCGCGTAGGGTTAATTGATCAGGTCCATTTTCTGTTCTATGCGATCGCATGAACTCCTCTGCGATCGCGAACCTTAGCCCCTTCGTTCTTTGCGATCGCATTAAGCTTCCGCGATCGCGTTTCATTAAACCAACCCCGGTATGCACAGCCCCTTTCTTTTATGCGTTCGCATGACCACTTCTGCGAATGCAATGATCAATTTTCCCTTCCTCTATGCGATCGCAAGCCTCCTTCTGCGATCGCGTAGAGTAAATAAGCCCAGTGATTTTAAAAGCTTAAAAACAGAATGGTTGCGGGATTTTTCTTCACTTTTCACACGAGCTCTCCTCTTAAACCCTC
>NW_017678525.1:12750-21299 GCF_001879085.1 Nicotiana attenuata
GCTAATGGAAAACGCTCAACTCAGGGGTTGGAGCCCTAATGTTGGCTAAAAGGAAAACGCTCAACTCAGGGGTTGGAGCCCTAATGTTGGCTAAACCAAGTAACAGATTGATATTGGGAAATCTAAACTATCCTTTTTTGGGATTCTTTTGTTATCTCTATTTATTTTTTTCATTTTTGATAAGATGCAGGAAAGAACTTGGAGGAAACTTCTCTTTTGCATTGATTATTTGCTGCAAAGCTGTTTCAGCACTTGCGCGTTTCTTTTCTTTTGGCTGCACCTGCTTTTGCGCGGTTGCCTGGATTGCACCTGTTTCAATTTTCAAACAAAGAACAATTGTTAGTTTGAAACGGTGGTTGGTTTTGTGGCCTTGATTGCTTGATCCCAGCCTAGCTTCTGTCGAGAACCTCTGCTGCTTGCTGGTTTTGAAGATTCCCTCTTTTTCAAACTGCAGGACTCCACTTTTAGGATTTCATGATGATTCTCCCGCGTGGGGCTCTGCCTTTTCACTTTACTCTAACCTTAGAACCTTTGTCCTTGACTTTCTTTCCTCTTCAATATCTTTGCTTTGAAAGCATCAACAATCATAGCCAGTCGGGATTGACTTAATGCATCCGCTGAGGTTGGGACTTTCTTTAGCTTTTGCTAGGCAAAGCCCTGAAAACTAGTCCTGCCACCTTTCTTTGTAATAGTTTCGGAATCAGAGTTAGACCGAAAGGGATTCAAGGAAAAAGTAAGCAAAAAGGCAAGAAGATGAATTTAAAAAGAAGTGTCCCTTTCGGGGGAAGAGAAGGACTTATCTGGGGGTGCATGCAAGCTTCAAATAAACATGACATGCTTCTTGGACTGGATGCCCGACGCGCACAAACTTTCCAACTTCTCGTAAACTCATTGACCCGTATCTCAAAACCAGGGAACCTGGCCAGGACTCTTTCAGTGGTGGGAGATGTCTTCTCTTCGGCCGACGGCTCCCTTTGCGGGTTTTCACCAGTCGACCTCTCTCATTTCTCTTCTCACCATCGCCCGATAGTGCTCTTTACAAGTTTTCACTAAGCGGACTCTCTCATTTTCAATTTCTCTACTCACCGTCGCCTTATGGTGCCCGTAGGTTTTCACCGATAAGACTCTCTCATTTTATTTCTCTCAATTGATTGCATCAGATTCGAACGATGATGTTTTCAATTCCCACGCCTTTGCCAATTGATCGGAAGGACTTGGACAAGGTTTTTGGGTAAAAAGAATCTTGGATGGAATTACAACTTTGGAACCGTTTTGGTGGGCTCATGGCCGAGCCATTATATCATCTGCCCCAGTTTCATTTTTTGGGGGAATTGGGATTTTTGTTTTGGTGTGACTGAACCCCAGAGAGAGGCTGTCTACGTATCCTTTAGGAATCAAGTCAGACGTAGTTCAGGCAAACATTTGTTTTTGGTTGTTTTTGTTTTCGTTTTGTTTTGTTTTTCTTCTTTTTTTTCATTTTTCTTTTCTTTTCTTTTCTTTTTTTCTCTTTTTTTTCCTTTTTTTCTTTTCAATAGTACTTTCGGGTTCCAAAGAGGGCAATCAAAGAAGAGTAACCGGCTCAAATGGGTTCGCAAAGGGTTGATAGTGTTTGGGTAGCGAGAAGGAAAGCCTTCGTCATCTCAATTGCACAAAGTTATCACCATAGCAAACCTAGACATAGTACCTTTTTACTGCGTCCGCATTCACAGCGGCTTCGGGATCGCTTCTTTCGATGTCTTCCAGATACAATGCTCCTCTCGGCAATATCTTTCTGATGATGTATGGACCTTTCCAATTAGGAGCAAATTTTCCTTTTGCTTCTTGATGATGTGGAAGAATGCACCTTAACACAAGTTGTCCCACTTCAAAATTCCTGGGTCGTACTTTCTTGTTATAAGCGCGGGCCATTCTTTGTTGGTACAACTGCCCATGACAGACCGCGGCCATCCATTTTTCATCAATTAAAGACAACTGTTGCAGACGAGTCTTGACCCATTCACTATCCTCGATTTTTGCTTCGACGATGATCCGGAGAGAAGGGATTTCTACCTCTGCGAGTATAACAGCCTCGGTTCCATAGACCAAAAGGTATGGGTTAGCTCCTACCAATATGCGCACTATGGTGCGATATCCCAGTAATGCAAAAGGCAACTTTTCATGCCATTGTCTGGAGCTCTGAATCATTTTTCTCAAAATCTTCTTGATGTTCTTGTTTGTTGCTTCAACAGCACCATTGGCTTTAGGTTAATTCTCAAATTGTTCCAATTTTCGATTTATTTCCCTAAAAGCCTCTTCTTCATCGTATTCCGGTTCTTGGTTCATTATTTCACAATTAGACAGTGTTTGTTGGATCTGGGCATGAAGTCCGCAAGCATGTCATGTTATTTAAAGCCGCATTATTAGAACTGAAAGAAGAAAAGAAAAAATAGTAAAATCAGAAAGAATAGAGAAAGATGAACGATTAAATATTGATTCCATTTCTTGGAATTGGGAAGATAACAGGGTTTACATTGGGAAATTTAAAGACAAGAAACTAAAGAAGGCATCCGAGTTACACCCTGGAATAACTCGGGATGCAAAAAAAGTAGCAGGGCAGGTCTACCGGGACTCCCGCCTGATCGGAAATGGCGTAGCCTTCCAATTTTGAAGCTTGGCACTTGGTCCCATGTATAACACCTCAGCGGTGCTAGTGCCCTCTCCCGGCTGAACCATGTGGGTTTCGTAGAGTATCTTCCTCATTGCCCCACATATTTCCTCAATCTCTTCGGCCGTAAAAGCCTCATCATCTTCCTCCTCACTATATTTTGGCTTAACAAAGGTCTCGTACAGATGTGGCAGTGGCCGTGGCAAGACCCATCCCTCTTTCTTTCTCTCATCCGCCCACTCAAAATCATCTGGGGTGGGGTGAAAACCTATCCCGAAGAACTTTTCAGTTGTTGGCAGGGTCACTAGTTCAGATATTCCTTGCAGAGCTTTTCCAAGTCCCTTTCCTGGCTTGAAACCATGTCTGATCATTTCTTTGGCCACCATAATCGAGGCATTGGATAGGAAGGGTTGGGGACACAGGTTTCCTTCTTCATGCTGGTCCGCCACCACAATTTCGAATGCTTGGTAAACTATGTGTTCACTGCCTTCCCTCGCTTCTAGGCATGGGACAGATGGGTCCCGATAGATTGACTGTTCCTCCTCTCCGTGAACCACGATCTCTTGATCCTCGTGTTCAAATTTCACCATTTGATGGAGGGTAGAGGGTACAACTCCTGCGGCATGGATCCAAGGCCTTCCCAGAAGAAAATTGTAGGACGTGTCCATGTCTAGCACTTGGAAAGTCACCTTGAAGTCCACCGGGCCAATGGTCAAGATTAGGTCAATTTCTCCAATGGTGTCTCTTTTGATACCGTCAAAGGCTCTCACACAGACATTGTTGGGACAAATCCTTCCAGTTCCTATTTCCATACGCTGTAGTGTGGAGAGTGGGCAAATGTCCACCCCAGAACCTCCGTCTACCATGACCCTCTTCACATAGTATCCCTCACATTTGACGGTTAAGTGCAAGTCTTTGTTGTGAGTGGCTCCTTCTGGAGGCAAGTCGTTTTTGCTGAATGAAATTTGATTGACGGCGAAAAATCTTTCTGCCATTCTTTCCAACTGTTCCACCAAAGTTTCAGCAGGCACGTATGCTTCATTCAGGGTCTTCATTAAAAACTTTTGGTGCTCAGGGGATTTCATTAGCAATGACAGCAAGGATTCTTGTTCAGGGTACTTTCTCAATTGATCAACCACCTCATAGTCGGCCATCTTCATTTTCTGAAAGAAAGCTTCCGCTTCCTCGGCACTTACAGGTTTCTTGGATAGGAAACGCCTTCTGGTGGCGTTGTTCACTTCTTCTATGTTGGAGTATTTCTCAACGGGGTGATTTTCTGGAAGTTCCCCCAAGATTTCTTTACCCTTATACGTAACCACTGTTTTATGGTAATTCCAAGGCACCGCGGCAGGATTGGTCATAGGCTTCTGTGGTGCGCGTCCAATAACCACGGGCTCATCCAGACTTGATGGTTTAATTGTCCCCCGCACCACATAGGCTCCCTTGGGTACGTACATCTACGCTCCCTTTTTCAGTTCAAATCTCTTTGGAGGACTCAAAATCAACTGTTTTTCTTTGCGGCCTCGTGGAACATAAAGAACACCATCTTTGGGAGGCATTGCCTCCGTTCCTGTTTCAGCTTTCTTTTTTGGTTCTGACTTGGAGACTTTGCTCTTCTTTTCCCCTTTATCTTGCTTCGGGGAAACCTTTGGCTTTCTTTCCGTATTAGCAATGGCAATTATGGCCTTTAGTGCCAGATTAAATTCTTTATCTTCACAAATTATTCCAATTACTGGCCCGTTATTGTGGGCTGGCAGTGGGTTATTAGTCACGTTTGGGACATCCTCATCCATTAACACTATCTTTCCTTGATCTATCAAGTTCTCCACCGCTCTTTTCAATGTCCAACGATCATTTGTGTCGTGCCCTTCTGCTCTTGAATGATAGGCATATCTGACACTGGCTCTGTAGGCAGGCGATGCTGGGTTATGCCTTGTTTGAGGGACCGGCTGCAGTAGACCCATTTGGACAAGTTTTGGGAATAGATTAGAGTAAGATTCACCAAATGGAGTAAAAGTTTGCCTCCTGGGTGGCTCACGGGGAGGAAAGTTATTCTGTGGAGGACGAGGATTATAGTGGTTTTGGTGGGGAGACTGATTTCTTGGGAATGGAGCTTGGTTTCTATTGGCATGTGGCTGCGGCCGAGCAAAGGGTTGAGCATTCATGACCGCGTACGGTTGAGGAGCATAAGCCATGTCATGGTGAGGGTAGTAATGTTGAGGGGTTCTTTCCGAGAACATGGGTCTAGGAGCGCGGTGTCTTCTTGCACCCGAGGCCGCCATGGATGTTTCTTCTTTCTTCTTATCCTTGGCCATTCCTCCAGACCCGCCTTGAATGGCTTGGGAGGTTGCTCTAATGGCCGATTGGCTCAGAATCTGCCTGTTTTCAATCCGTTCTCCACCACTTCATCGATTTTAATAGCTTCTGCGAACGGTTTACCCATACCTGACATCATATTTTGGAAATAATCAGCTTCCTGAGCTTGAAGAAACACTGTGACCATTTCAACATCGTCCATCGGAGGTTTTACCCTTGACGCCTGTTCACGCCATTTGATTGCATACTCCCTAAAGCTCTCCGAAGACTTCTTTTTTAGATTTGCCAACGAGTTCCGGTCTAGAGCAATGTCTATATTGTACTGGAACTGTCTAATAAAGTCCCTCGCGAGGTCGTCCCAGATGTGCCATCGAGAGATATCTTTATCCATATACCACTCGGAGGTAATACCCACCAAGCTTTCCCCAAAGTAAGCCATGAGCAATTCTTCTTTTCCTCCAGCCTCACGCAATTGATTGCAGTATTTCTTAACGTGAGCAATGGGATCACCATGCCCATCGTATTTTTCGAACTTCAGAGTCTTGAATCCCATAGGCAAATGCACGTGAGGGAACATGCACAGATCAGTATACGACACACTCTTCTGCCCACTCAAACCCTGCATGTTTTTTAGGCTCTGTTCCAGGCTTCTCATCCTTTTTGCCATTTCATCCTGTTCGGGAGCTGTGGAAGTCTTTTCCTGTCCCGTTGTGAACTCATATGGAGGTGGCTGCGGGTAAGTATATGTGGGGTACTGAGGAGGCTCCACTTGAAAAATAGGATTTTGAAAAGTAAAGGCCGAAGGATCAAAAGTAGGCCTAGGCAGTGAAGACTGTGTGGTGGCCGAACATGGTGGAGCGATAAAGACATTGGGGACTGCTCCGGATCTGAACACCTGGGGGCGGACCTCAGAAGGTGTTCCCACAAAATGAGCCGACATGGTGGGCTGTCCCAATGGGGTATTCGGGTGGCTGATGGGATATTAGAGGTACCCCTGTTCTAGGAAACAACTCGGGGAATCCGGGGATGGAACTTGGAGGCTCCCTTCCATTAGTCCACGCATCCCACATCTCCATGACCCTAAGACGTAAGATCCTGTTCTCTTCAGCCGCTGCAGACTCTGAGACCGGGATGCCCGAGATTGGGCTATCTTCTGGGATGGGAATTGCTGGCAAGGTCATTTCCGAAGACATTTCTATGCTCCCCTTTGATCTAGTAAAGTACGGATGTGATGCCAGTTTACCACGAAAAACCAACCACCGTTTCTATAAAATCTGGAGTGGAAGTGACAGCAGCAAACGGTTAGTTTGAGTCAAATAACAGATAGGTAATCGCACGTTGAGGCGTGATGCACCTATACAGTTAAATGTGTTTCTATATGTTTTGCAACGGTTGCATACGTCATCCCGGCGTTTCCTTATTCTTTTCCATTTTTCTTCTTTTGATTTTCATTTCTCTTTTTGTTTCTCTTTTCTTTCTTCTCCTGCCCTTTCTCTCGTTTTTCATTGCCTTTCTTTTTCTTTTTTTCACTTTCTCTTTTCTTTTCTTTCATTCTTGCCTTTGCTTTCTGCCATGGTTTCTTTCTCTTGGTTTTCTTATTTTCTCTCTCTTTTTTTTTCGTTTCTTTTCCTCTCTTGTTTTTTCTTTTATTTACTTTCCTCCCTTTTTTCTTTTCTCTTAGGATTACGGTCGAATCTTATGGAGATTGCCTACGTATCATGACCCCGCATGAATCAGACCAAGCATAGTTCTTGAAAAATAAATGCGAAAAGTAAAGAAATAATTTTTGGGAATTTTCGATTTTTCATTAATTTTTATTTCAAAAACAAAACTCCGGCTTTGCGGATACGGCCTTTCAGCACTTCGGGAAAGAAGATTTTAAGTCTGTGCCCGCTAACCATTGAAAATGACCCAAGGTGGTTGTTCTTGCAAAAACAGCCTTCCGACGCCCTTTTGGGGACATTCGGCTTATTTTAAGCAAGAATGGCATCACCTGACTTATTTGTGGCAAAAATTAAAATTTTTTTTGTTGTTTTTGGGCTATTTTTGAAAAAGAGAAGTTGGACCCGATGGGGGTTGCCTACGTATCCCACGCCCTGTGGGAATCACACTGGCGTAGTTCGGGCAAACTTGACAAAACCAACTATTTTTGAAAACAAAATTTTCTTTTTCTTTCATTTTCTCAAAAATTCGGCAGGGTTTTAGAATTTTTCTAAAAAAATACCTACCTCTCACTCTTGGATTTTCTTTCTTTCTTTTTCCTCTTTTTTTTTTGATTTTTTTGTCCCTATTCTAGAATCCGGTCAACATGGAAGCCGAGACAAACAAATGCACAAGTAGCACATAAGATGCATCAGGATGGTCTTTTCATTTCAGGTCACCTGTCCTAGATGGACCCAACCCCTGTGTTGAGTCCCCTAAGTCAAATGCACGTGATGCAAACAAACGTTCCTACTAGGGATCCGGCATGAGGCTTTGTTATACTAGGTTTAAAACCTGGGTTTATTGTTCTAGACCTGGCTTACCCGAGCGGACAACTCGAGCCGGGGGGGGGGGGGGAGGGGGCAGCGTACCGGGGATACAGAAGCTCTGCCGGCTTAGCAACTTGTCCGAACCTCGTTCTAAATGGGATAAGACTCTAAACAGAAGAGAAGTCACATGAAGTGCACCCTTCTCCATGATGTAGAAGACTCAGAAAAAGGAAGGGTTTCGTAGCAGTTTATATATACAATTCACCAAATATCAAAGCGGTAAAGCATTTAGCACATTTAGCATGAAACATGTAGGAAAATCAGATAAAGCCAAATATAACAGCTATTCTAAGCTCGAATTCTTGAACCCTGAACCGAAATTCTGGGTTCGTATCCCCAGCAGAGTCGCCAGAGCTGTCACACCTCCTTTTTACACACCACCCCGAAGGATAGTGTATAAGGGAGTTTTTCCATTTTAAGTGACATTATTCGAAATGGGATTATTTATTTATTTCAGAGTCGCCACTTGGGATAGGTTTGGCTTTTGGTTTCCCAAGTCACCGGTTTATTTTGAATCCCAAATCGAGGAAGATATCGACTTTCCTTGTGAAGTCTGCGAACCAGAAATTCTGTTAACCCGAGGGAAGGTGTTAGGCACCCCCGGATTCCGTGGTTCTAGCACGGTCGCTTAAACTATCATAATTGGCTTATTATCTGATTTTAAAACCTGTTTATCCTATAGTGCAATTTTAAAAGTTTTTACCGCTTTTAATTAATTTTTAAGGAAGGTTGAACGTCGTTTAAAACGTGTTTTTGGATCACGTCACATGAAATGCACCCGGATCCGCGACACATTTTATTCAACATTTTGGGATTTGGATTTGGGTCACATGAAATGCACACCCGAGTTTAGGAAGGTAAAATTATTAAATAACGCGCCTAGAGCAACTAACGCGTTGTTAACTTCGCGGGAGGCCATGAAAATTTGCTAAATGGAACGTCCCAAGTTCTAAGTATTTTAATGTGAGTACTTAAAGAGGGCCACGCAATTTATGAATTTTGTTTGGCGCGGCGCACCTCGATTTATTTTAAAGGCCATCCTAGAATGAACTATTATT
>NW_017678526.1:0-288 GCF_001879085.1 Nicotiana attenuata
GCCAAAACTTGAACTGTATTCCCTTGTTCTCCAGGTTGGCGCCTGATTGCCGAAACTTGAATTGTACTCCCTTGTTCTCCAGGTGGGCAGCGGATTAAAAAAACTTGAACTATATTCCCTTGTTCTCCAGGTGGGCGCCTAATTGCCGAAACTTGAACTGTCTTCCCTTGTTCTCCAGGTGGGCGCCTGATTGTTAAAACTCGAACTATATTCCCTTGTTCTCCAGGTGGGCGCCTGATTGCTAAAACTTGAAATATATTCCCTTGTTCTCCAGGTGGGCGCCTGATT
>NW_017678526.1:5156-5715 GCF_001879085.1 Nicotiana attenuata
TGAACTGTATTCCCTTGTTCTCCAGGTGGGCGCCTGATTGCCAAAACTCGAACTATATTCCCTTATTCTCCAGGTGGGTGCCTGATAGCCGAAACATGGACTGTATTCCCTTGTTCTCCAGGTGGGCGCTTGATTGCCAAAACATGAACTGTATTCCCTTGTTCTCCACGTGGGCGCCTGGTTGCCAAAACTTGAACTGTATTCCCTTGTTCTCCATGTGGGCGCCTGATTGCCAAAACTTCAGTTGTATTCCCTTATTCTCCAGGTGGGCGCCTGATTGCCAAAACTTGAACTGTATTCCCTTGTTCTCCTTGTGGGCACCTGATTGCCGAAAATTGAACTGTCATCCCTTGGTCTCCTTGTAGGCACCTGATTGCCGAAACTTCAATTGTCTTCCCTTGTTCTTCAGGTGGGCGCCTGAATGCCAAAACTTGAACTGTATTCCCTTGTTCTCCAGGTTGGCGCCTGATTGCCGAAACTTGAACTGTATTCCCTTGTTCTCCAGGTGGGCAGCGGATTACAAAAACATGAACTGTATTCCCTTGTTCTCCAGGTGGGC
>NW_017678526.1:20218-21297 GCF_001879085.1 Nicotiana attenuata
CCTGATTGCCAAAACTTGAACTGTATTCCCTTGTTCTCCAGGTGGGCGCCTGATTGCCAAAACATGAACTGTATTCCCTTGTTCTCCAGGTGGGCGCCTGATTGCCCAAACCTGAACCGTATTCTCTTGTTCTCCAGTTGGGCGCCTGATTGCCAATACTTGAACTGTATTCCCTTGTTCTCCAGGTGGGCGCCTGATTACAAAAACATGAACTGTATTCCCTTGTTTTCCAGGTGGGCGCCTGATTGCCGAAACTTGAACTGTATTCCCTTGTTCTCATGGCGGGCAGCTGATTACAGAAACTTGAACTGTATTCCCTTGTTCTCCAGGTGGGCGCCTGATTACCAAAACTTGAATTGTATTCCCTTGTTCTCTAGGTGGGCGCCTGATTGCCTAAACATGAACTGTATTCCCTTGTTCTCCTGGTGGGCGCCTGATTGGCGACAAACTTGAACTGTCTTCCCATGTTCTCCAGGTGGGCGCCTGATTGCTGAAACTTGAACTATCCTCCCTTGTTCTCCAAGTAGGCACCTGATTGCCGAAGCTGGAACTGTCTTCCCTTGTTCTCCAGTTAGGTGCCTAATTGTCGAAACTTGAACTGTCTTCCCTTGTTCTCCTGGTGGGCGCCTGATTACAGAAACTTCAACTGTATTCACTTGTTCTCCAGGTGGGCACTTTATTGCCAAAACTTGAACTGTATTCCCTTGTTCTCCGGGTGGGCGCCTGATTACTAAAACCTGAACTATATTCCCTTGTTCTCCAGGTGGGCGCCTTGTTGGCGAAACTTGAACTGTCTTCCCTTGTTCTCCAGGTAGGCGCATGATAGCCGAAACTTGAACTGTCTTCCCTTGTTCTCCAGGTGGGCGCCTGATTGCCGAAACTTGAATTTTCTTCTTTTGTTCTCCTGTTGGGCGCCTGATTGACAAAACTTGAACTGTATTCCCTTGCTCTCCAGGTGGGCGCCTGATTACCAAAACATGAACTGTATTCCCTTGTTCTCTAGGTGGGCGCCTGATTGCCGAAACTTGAACTGTCTTCCCTTATTATCCAGGTGGGCGCCTGATTGCCCAAACTTGAAC
>NW_017678527.1:0-3941 GCF_001879085.1 Nicotiana attenuata
ACTCTTAAATTGGAAGTGAAATGAAAGCTACTGTGATACCTGCTGTTGATATGTGTTAATTGATTCATTGTGTTTCAAATAGTTTTTACTGATTTAGCCAAGTCTCCATTGTAACTAATTATGGACTGTTAAACTGTGACATGTTTTATTTGTTTGTTTCGGATTCTAGTAGTATAAATGAATTTTGCAAGTCAATGTTAGTCTGAATGTAGAAGTAGATTTGAGACTTGTGAAGTCTATCACTGTCATTGTGTATTCAAGTGCCTAAAAGCTTTATTATCATGTTTCAAATTCTGTTTTGAGTTTTACATGAATCTGAAGCTGAATGCAGAGTTACTGGGTATGCTTATATTGGTTTTGTTTCTCAGGTTTAATAGGTGGTAAAAAATAATTCCCTGTTTTAGTGTTTGAACCCTATAACTCAATGATGAGGGCCTTTGACTAGAGTTCTAGATTAATGCATGTTGTTCATTTGTTTGCAATTGAGAGCTGCAGTAGATTCCTTCCCCGTTTCAGTCCATGAATCAATTCTAAAGAATATGTTAAATGAAGTTGAACTTTGTTTTATTTTAGAGAATAAATTTCAGAAACAAGTATGTCGGTTCATCAATATACAAACGAGTTGAATAATGTGTGCGAGATTTGACTTTAAGGTCAACATGCCTTTGATTTGAATAAACTTGTATCTTTCCTTTGTTTATAAACTTATTAGATCCAGTTGATTTAAAATCAGTACTATTGAGATCCAAAGAAAATCAGTAGTGAGTTTGGGCTCATTCATGAGCCCAGCATGACAGCTTGTCGTCTAATTGAGATTTGGGCCTAGCTACATGCTAACAAGCCCAAGTATTACTAGCCCATTGAACCAATGCATTTTTGCTGAATTGTGGGCTATTAAGGACGGTTCCAAATTGGGCTTGTGTTAGGGCCCAACGCTGGGCAGCTTCTTATAAGAGCTGACTGAACTTTCCTCACTCTTGGGCTAATTTTCGAAGCCCAATGTACTAAAGGTCTGAATCCATATTTAGAGTTATTGGTTTACTTTTATTATATAGGCTTGGGCCTTTCAAGTTAAGTAGCAAATTTGAATTAAGGGGTATTCAATAAGGAAGATCCTCTTGTTTGGGTTTGGACTTGATCTTGGGGCCCTAATTTCCTTGAATGCTTTTAATAGTAGTTATTGAATAATATTAATTAATTAAGTTTTTAGAGACAATCCTTAATAGAGAATAATAGTTCCTTTTAGGGTGGCCTTTAAAATAAATCGAGGTGCGCCGCGCCAAACAAAATTCACAAATTGCGTGGCCCTCAATAATTATCTTTTAAAAAATCCTTAGAATTCGGGACGTGCCATTTAGCGAATGTTCATGGCCTCCCGCAAAGTTAATAACGCGTTAGTCACTTTAGGCGCGTTCTTTAATAATTTTACTTTCCTAAACTCGGGTGCGCATTTATGTGACCCAAATCCAAGTCCCAACGATGTTAAAATATATCAAAAACCACGGGTGCATTTATGTGACGTGGTTCGAGATATGTTTTAATAACGTTGCAATTCTCCTTAAAATTAAATAAAAGCGGTAAATAATTTAAAATTGCACTATAGGTTGAAACATGTGTTAAAATCAGGCAATAGGCCAAATATGATAGTTTAAGCGACCGTGCTAGAACCACGGAATCCAGGGGCGCTTAACACCTTCCCCCGGGTTAACAGAATTCCTTACTCAAGAATTTCTGGTTCGCAGACTTCACTTGGAAAGTCAAAAATTTTCTCGATTTGGGATTCAAAATAAACCGGTGACTTGGGACACCAAAAGCCAAACCTATCCCAAGTGGCGACTCTGAATAAATAAATAATCCCATTTCGAATAATGTCACTTTAATTGGGAAAACTCCCTTATACACTATCCTTCGGGGGTAGGTGTGTAAAAAAGGAGGTGTGACAGCTCTAGCGACTCTGCTGGGGAAACGAACCCAGAATTTCGGTTCGGGGTTCAAGAATTCGAGCTTAGAGTAGCTGTTATGATTGGCTTATCTGATTTTCCTACATGTTTCATGCTAAATGTGCTAAATGCTTTACCGCTTTGATATTTGGTGAATTGTATATATAAACTGCTACGAAACCCTTCTCTTCTTATCTTCGGGGATGTGCTTGCTGGTCGAGACCCTATTATGTTAGTGTCATACCTTGAAATAAGAAAGAGGCTCGGACAAGTTACTAAGCCGGATGATCTTTCGGGTCCCCGTACGTAGCCCCCTCCTCGACTCGAGTTGTTCGCTCGGGTACACAGTCTAGAACAAATACCCAGGTTTTGAACCTAGTATAACAAAGCCTCATGCCGGATCCCTAGTAGGAACGTTTGTTTGCATCACGTGCATTTGACTTAGGGGACTCAACACAGGGGTTGGGTCCGTCTAGGACAGGTGACCTGAAATGAAAAGACCATCGTGATGCATCTTACGTGCTACTTGTGCATTTATTTGTTTCGGCTTGCATGTTGACTGGCTTCTAGAATAGGGACAGAAAAATCAAAATAAAAAAGGGAAAAGAAAGAAAGAAAATCCAAGAGTGAGAGGTAGGTATTTTATTAGAAAAATTCTAAAACTCTGCCGAATTTTTGAGAAAAATGAAGGAAAAATTTTGTTTTCAAAAATAGTTTGGTTTTGTCAAGTCTGCCCGAACTACGCCAGTTTGATTCCCACAAGGTGTGGGATACGTAGGCAACCCCCATTGGGTCCAACTTCTCTTTTTCAAAAATAGCCCAAAAACAACAAAAAATTTAATTTTTGCCACAAATAAGTTGGGTGATGCCATTCTTGTTTAAAATAAGCCGAATGTCCCCAAAAGGGCGCCGGAAGGCTGTTTTCGCAAAAACAACCACCTTGGGTCATTTTCAACGGTTAGCGGGCACAGCCTTAAAATCTTCTTCCCCGAAGTGCTAAAAGGCCGTATCTGCAAAGCCAGGGTTTTGTTTTTGAAATAAAAGTTTTTGAAAAAGAAAAACAAAAATTTCCCAAAAAATTGTTTCTTTACTTTTCGCATTTATTTTTCAAGAACTACGCTTGGTCTGATTCATGAGGGGTCATGATACGTAGGCAATCTCCATAGGATTCGACCGTAACCCTAAGAGAAAAGAAAAAGAGAGGAAAGAAAATAAAAGAAAAAACAAGAGAGGAAAAGAAAAAAAAGAGAAAGAAAATAAGAAAACCAAGAGAAAGAAACCATGGTAAAAAGCAAAGGCAAGAATGAAAGATAAGAAAAGATAAAGTGAAATAAAAAAGAGAGGTAATGAAAAATGAGAGAAAAGGGCAAAAGGAAAGAATAAGGAAAAGTCGGGATGACGCATGCAACCGTTGCAAAACATATAGAAACACATTTAACTATATAGGTGCATCACGCCTCAACGTGCGATTACCTATCTGTTATTTGCCTCAAACTAACCGTTTGCTGCTGTCATATTCCAGCTTAGGTTTTATAGAAACGGTGGTTGATTTTTAGTAAACTGGCATCACATCAGTATTTTACCAGATCAAAGGGGAGCGTAGAAATGTCGTCGGAAATGACCTTGCCAGCAGTTCCCATCCCTGAGGATAGCCCCATATCGGGCATCTCGGCCTCCGAGTCTGCAGCAGCCGAAGAAAATAGAATCTTACGTCTCCGGGTCATGGAGATGTGGGATGCATGGACTAATGGAAGGGAGCCTCCAAGTGCTATCCCCGGCTTTCCTGAATTGTTCCCTAGATCAGGGGGTACTTCTAATATTCCCAGCATTCATCCGATACCCCATTGGGACAACCCACCATATCTGCTCATTTGGTAGGAACACCTTCTGAGGTCCGCCCCCAGGTGTTCACATTAGGAGTAGCCCCCAATATCTTTACCACTCCACCATGCTCGGCCACCATACAACCTTCACCTGCCTAGGCCTACTTTTGATCCTTCG
>NW_017678527.1:5585-21297 GCF_001879085.1 Nicotiana attenuata
TGAAAAAGGGAGCGCAGATGTACGTACCCAAGGGAGCCTATGTGGTGCGGGGGACAATTAAACCATCAAGGCTGGATGAGCCCGTGGTTATTGGACGCGCACCACAGAAGCCTATGACCAATCCTGCCGCGGTGCCTTGGAATTACCATAAAACAGTGGTTACGTATAAGGGTAAAGAAATCTTGGGGGAACTTCCAGAAAATCACCCCGTTGAGAAATACTCCAACATAGAAGAAGTGAACAACGCCACCAGAAGGCGTTTCCCATCCAAGAAACCTGTAAGTGCCGAGGAAGCGGAAGCTTTCTTTCAGAAAATGAAGATGGCCGACTATGAGGTGGTTGATCAATTGCGAAAGTACCCTGAACAAGAATCCTTGCTGTCATTGCTGATGAAATCCCCTGAGCACCAAAAGGTTTTAATGAAGACCCTGAATGAAGCATACGTGCCTGCTGAAACTTCGGTGGAACAATTGGAAAGAATGGCAAAAAGATTTTTCGCCGTCAATCAGATTTCATTCAGCAAAAACGACTTGCCTCCAGAAGGAGCCGCTCACAACAAAGCCTTGCACTTAACCATCAAATGTGAGGGATACTATGTGAAGAGGGTCATGGTAGACGGAGGTTCTGGGGTGGACATTTGCCCACTCTCCACACTACAGCGTACGGAAATCGGGACTGGACGGATTCGTCCCAAAAATGTCTGTGTGAGAGCCTTTGATGGTATCAAAAGAGACACCATTGGAAAAATTGACCTAATCTTGACCATTGGCCCGGTGGACTTCGAGGTGACTTTCCAAGTGCTAGACATGGACACATCCTACAATTTTCTTCTGGGAAGGCCTTGGATCCATGCTGCAGGAGTTGTACCCTCTACCCTCCATCAAATGGTGAAATTTGAACACGAGGATCAGGAGATCGTGGTTCACGGAGAGGATCAACAGTCAATCTATCGGGACCCATCTATCCCATGCCTAGAAGCGAGGGAAGGCAGTGAACACATAGTTTACCAAGCATTCGAAATTGTGGTGGCGGACCAGCATGAAGAAGGAAACTCGTGCCCCCAACCCTTCCTATCCAATGCCTCGATTATGGTGGCCAAAGAAATGATCAGACATGGTTTCAAGCCAGGGAAGGGACTTGGAAAAGCTCTGCAAAGAATATCTGAACCAGTGACCCTGCCAACAACTGAAAAGTTCTTCGGGATAGGTTTTCACCCCACCCCAGATGATGTAGAGTGGGCGGATAAGAGAAAGAAGGAGGGATGGGTCTTGCCACAGCCACTGCCACATTTGTATGAAACCTTTGTCAAGTCGAAGTACAGTGAGGAGGAAGATGATGAGGCCTTTACGGCCGAAGAAATTGAGGAAATATGTGGGGCAATGAGAAAGATACTCTACGAAACCCACATGGTTCATCCGGGAGAGGGCTCTAGCACCGCTGAGGTGTTACACATGGGACCAAATGCCAAGCTGCAGAATTGGAAGGCTACGCAATTCCTAGTCAGGCGGGAGTCCCGGTAGACCTGTCCTGCCACTTTTTCTGCATCGCGAGTTATTCCAGGGTGTAACTCGGATGTTTTCTTTAGTTTCCTGTCTTTTAATTTCCAAAATGTAAACCCTGTATCTTCAAATTCCAAGAAATGAAATCAATATTTCATCGTTTATCTTTCTTTATTCTTTCTGATTTTTGCTTCTTCTTTCAGTTCTAATAATGCGGCCTTAAATAACATGACATGCTTGCGGACTTCATGCCCAGATCCGAACATGCTGTCTAATTGTGAAATAATGAACCAGGAACCAGAATATGATGAAGAAGAGGTTTTTAGGGAAATAAATCGAGAATTGGAACAATTTGGGAATAACCCTAAAGCCAATGGTGTTGTTGAAGCAGCAAACAAGAACATCAAGAAGATTTTGAGAAAAATGATTCAGAGCTCCAGACAATGGCATGAAAAGTTATCTTTTGCATTACTGGGATATCGCACCACAGTGCGCACATCGGTAGGAGCTACCCCATACCTTTTGGTCTATGGAACTGAGGCTGTAATACCTGCGGAGGTAGAAATCCCTTCTCTCCGAATCTTTGTTGAAGCTGAAATTGAAGACAGTGAGTGGGTCAAGACTCGTCTGGAACAATTGTCTTTAATTGATGAAAAACGGATGGCCGCGGTCTGTCACGGGAAGTTGTACCAACAAAGAATGACCCGCGCTTATAACAAGAAAGTACGACCCAGGAATTTTGAAGTGGGACAACTTGTGTTAAGGCGCATTCTTCCACATCATCAGGAAGCAAAAGAAAAATTTGCTCCTAATTGGAAAGGTCCATACATCATCAAGAAGATATTGCCGAGAGGAGCATTGTATCTGGGAGACATCGAAGGAAACGATCCCGAAGCTGATGTGAATGCGGACGCAGTAAAAAGGTACTATGTCTAGGTTTGCTGCGGTGATAACTTTTGTTCAATTGGGATGACGAAGGCTTTTATTCTTGCTATCCAAACACTATCAACCCTTTGCAAACCCATTTGAGCCGGTTACCCTTCCTTGGTTACCCTCTTTGGAACCCGAAAGTACTATTGAAAAGAAAAAAAGAAAAAAAAGAAGAAAAGAGAAAAAAGAAAACAAAAAGGGGAAAAAAGAAAAAAAAAAAAAAAAAAAAAGAAAAAAAAGAGAAAAGAAAAGAAAAATGAAAAAAGAGAAAGAAAAACAAAACAAAACAAAAACAAAAACAACCAAAAACAAACTTCTTGAACTACGTCTGACTTGATTCCGAAAGGATACGTAGGCAGCCTCTCTCTGGGGTTCAGTCACACCAAAAACAAAAATCCCAATTCCCCCAAAAAGTGAAACTGGGGCAGATGATATAATAGCTCGGCAATGAGCCCACCAAAACGGTTCCAAAGTTGTAATTCCATCCAAGATTCTTTTTACCCAAAAACCTTGTCCAAGTCCTTCCGATCAATTGGCAAAGGCGTGGGAATTGAAAACATCATTGATGGAATCTGATGCAATCAAATTGAGAGAAATAAAATGAGAGAGTCTTATCGGTGAAAACCTACGGGCACCATAAGGCGACGGTGAGTAGAAAAATTGAAAATGAGAGAGTCCGGTTAGTGAAAACTCGTAAAGAGCACTATCGGGCGATGGTGAGAAGAGAAATGAGAGAGGTCGACTGGTGAAAACCCGCAAAGGGCGCCGTCGGCCGAAGAGAAGACATCTCCCACCATTGAAAGAGTTCTGGCAAGATTCCCTGGATCTGAAACACGGGTCAATGAGTTTATGAGAAATGTGGAAAGTTTGTGCGGGTCGGGCATCCAGTCCAAGAAGCATCTCATGTCTATTTGAAGCCTGCATGCACCCCAGACAAGTCCTTCTTTTCCCCCGAAAGGGACGCTTCTCTTTAAACTCATCTTCTTGCCTTTGTTTACTTTTTCCATAAATCCCTTTTGGTTTAACTCTGTTTCTGAAACTAGTACCAAGAAAAGGTGGCAGGACTGGCTTTACAGGGCTCTTCCTAACAAAAGCTGAAGAAAAGTACCCAGCCTCAGCGGGTGCATCAAGCCAATCCCGACTGGCCATGATGGCGGATGCTTTAAAATCAAGTTTATTGAAAGAGACAAAGAAAGTCGAGGACAAAGGTCTTAAAGGCAGAATAAAGCGAAAGAGTCGAGGCCCCACACGGGCGAGTCATCATGAAATCCCAAAAGTCGAGCCTTTCGGTTTAAGAAGAGATTCATCTTCAAAACCAGCAAGCAGCAGAGGTTCTCAATAGAAGCTGGGCCAAAGTCAAGCAACTGAGACGATCAAGGCCACTAGCAAGACTCTTTTGTTTTTTATATTTTCTTTTTCAGTGGCAAATAAACAAACTAATTTGAAAATAAAACTCTTTTTTTTCTCAAAAATCCGGCAGCATTTCGGCACTACTTGGACATTGGTTTTTCTAGTATAGGTAATTAACTCTCCACACTGCTATATTCTCTTTTTCTCTCTCTTTTTTTCAATATTGCAGATATTCAAAGCCGGTCAGCATGCGAGTCCAAAACAGATAAATGCACAAGTAGGATGCATCAGGATGGTCCATTATTCCGGGTACACCTGTCCTAGACGGACCCAACCCCTGTGTTGAGTCCCCTAAGTCAAAATGCATGTGATGCAAATAAGCGTTCCTACTAGGGATCCGGCATGAGGTCAAGTTATTCTAGGTTCAAAACCTGGGTATGTGTTCTAGACTGTGTACCCGAGCGGACAACTCGAGTCGAGGAGGGGGCTACGTACCGGGAACCAAAAGGCCATCCGGCTTAGTAACTTGTCCGGCCTCTTTCTTATTTCAGGGTATTGACACTAACAGAATAGGGGGTCTCAACCAGTAAGCACATCCCCGGAGGTGAGAAGAGAAGGGTTTCGGCACAGTTTATATACAGTTCAGATAATATCAAAGCGGTAAAAAGCAACATTTTGCACATTTAGCATGAAACATGTAGGAAAATCAGATAAAGCCAAATACAACAATATATCTAAGCTCGAATTCTGAACCCTGAACCAAAGTTCTGGGTTCTTCTCCCCAGCAGAGTCGCCAGAGCTGTCACACCTCCTTTTTTTACTTACACCCCGTAAAAGGTATAAAGGAGTTTTTCTAGTTAAAGGACAATCGGAACGGGATTTATTATTAATATTCAGAGTCGCCACTTGGGAGATTAATGGTGTCCCAAGTCACCGGTTGAATCCCGAACCGAGGAAATTATGACTCTGTTAACAGTCCGCGAATCAGAAATCCGAGTAAGGAATTCTGTTAACCCGGGAGAAGGTGTTAGGCATTCTCGGGTCCCGTGGTTCTAGCACGGTCGATCAACTATTGATTTGCCTTTANCATCGCCTCCGAATGGTATATGGATCAGGAAATTGCTCGTTGGCACATCTGGGACGACCTCGCAAGAGACTTTGTTAGACAGTTCCAGTACAATATAGACATTGCTCCAGACAGGAACTCATTGGCAAATCTGAAAAAGAAGTCCTCTGAGAGTTTTCGGGAGTATGCAATCAAGTGGCGTGAAGAGGCGTCAAGGGTAAAACCTCCGATGGACGAGGTTGAAATGGTCACGGTGTTTTTTCAAGTTCAGGAAGCTGATTATTTCCAAAATATGATGTCAGCTATGGGTAAACCGTTTGTAGAAGCTATTAAAATTGGTGAAATGGTGGAGAATGGACTAAAATCAGGCAGAATTCTGAGCCAATCAGCTATTAGAGAAACCTCCCAAGCCATTCAAGGCGGGTCTGGAGGAATGGCCAAAGAAGAAATGGCTATGGCAGCATCGGGTGCAAGAAGACACTGTGCTCCTAGACCCATGTTCTTGGAAAGAACCCCTCAACATTACTACCCTCACCATGACATGGCTTATGCTCCTCAACCGTATGCGGTCATAATTGCTCAACCCTTTGCTCGACCGCAGCAACATGCCAATAGAAACCAAGCTCCATTTCCAAGAAACCAGCCTCCTCACCAAAACCACTACAACCCCCATCCTCCACAGAACAACTTTCCCCCTCGTGAGCCACCCAGGAGGCAAACTTTTACTCCAATTGGTGAATCCTACTCCAATCTATTTCCAAAACTTGTCCAAATAGGTCTACTGCAACCCATACCTCCAAACAGGCAAAACCCAGAATCACCTTCCTATCAGCGGGGTGTCCGATGCGCTTATCACTCAGGAGCTAAAGGGCATGATACAGAAAACTATTGGACTTTGAAAAGAGCCGTGGAAGACTTGATAGAACAAGGAAAGATAGTGCTAAGGGATGAGGATGTCCCCAACGTGACGAATAACCCACTGCCAGCCCACAACAATGGGCCAGTAATTGGAATGATCTGTGAAGATAGGGAATTTGATCCGGCACTAAAAGCCATAATTGCCATTGCCGATGCGGAGAGAAAGCCAAAAATCGCCCCGAAGCAAGACAAAGGGGAAAAGAAGAACAAAGTCACCAAGTCAGAACCAGAAAAGAAAGTTGAAACAGGAACGGGGGCAATGCCTCCCAAAGACGGTGTTCTTTATGTTCCACGAGGCCGCAAAGAAAAACAGTTGATTTTGAGTCCTCCAAAGAGATTTGAACTGAAAAGGGGAGCGCAGATGTACGTACCCAAGGGAGCCTATGTGGTGCGGGGGACAATTAAACCATCAAGGCTGGATGAGCCCGTGGTTATTGGACGCGCACCACAGAAGCCTATGACCAATCCTTCCGCGGTGCCTTGGAATTACCATAAAACAGTGGTTACGTATAAGGGTAAAGAAATCTCGGGGGAGCTTCCAGAAAATCACCCCGTTGAGAAATACTCCAACATAGAAGAAGTGAACAACGCCACCAGAAGGCGTTTCCCATCCAAGAAACCTGTAAGTGCCGAGGAAGCGGAAGCTTTCTTTCAGAAAATGAAGATGGCCGACTATGAGGTGGTTGATCAATTGCGAAAGTATCCTGAACAAGAATCCTTGCTGTCATTGCTGATGAAATCCCCTGAGCACCAAAAGGTTTTAATGAAGACCCTGAATGAAGCATACGTGCCTGCTGAAACTTCGGTGGAACAGTTGGAAAGAATGGCAGAAAGATTTTTTGCCGTCAATCAGATTTCATTCAGCAAAAACGACTTGCCTCCAGAAGGAGCCGCTCACAACAAAGCCTTGCACTTAACCGTCAAATGTGAGAGATATTATGTGAAGAGGGTCATGGTAGACGGAGGTTCTGGGGTGGACATTTGCCCACTCTCCACACTACAACGTATGGAAATCGGGACTGGAAGGATTCGTCCCAACAATGTCTGTGTGAGAGCCTTTGACGGTATCAAAAGAGACACCATTGGAGAAATTTACCTAATCTTGACCATTGGCCCGGTGGACTTCGAGGTGACTTTCCATGTGCTAGACATGGACACCTCCTACAATTTTCTTCTGGGCAGGCCTTGGATCCATGCTGCAGGAGTTGTACCCTCTACCCTCCATCAAATGGTGAAATTTGAACACGAGGATCAGGAGATCATGGTTCCCGGAGAGGATGAACAGTCAATCTATCGGGACCCATCTATCCCATGCCTAGAAGCGAGGGAAGACAGTGAACACATAGTTTACCAAGCATTCGAAATTGTGGTTGTGGACCAGCATGAAGAAGGAAACCCGTGCCCCCAACCCTTCCTATCCAATGCCTCGATTATGGTGGCCAAAGAAATGATCAGACATGGTTTCAAGCCAGGGAAGGGACTTGGAAAAGCTCTGCAAGGAATATCTGATCCAGTGACCCTGCCAACAACTGAAAGTTCTTCGGGATAGGTTTTCACCCCACCCCAGATGATGTAGAGTGGAAGGATGAGAGAAAGAAGGAGGGATGGTCTTGTCACAACCACTGCCACATCTGTACGAGACCTTTGTTAAGCCAAAATACAATGAAGAAGAAGAGGATGAGGCCTTTACGCCGAAGAGATTGAAGAGATATGTGGGGCAATGAGAAAGATATTATACGAAACCCACATGGTTCAGCCAGGAGAGGGCTCCAGCACCGCTGAGGTGCTGTATATGGGACCAAACGCCAAGCTGCAGAATTGGAAGGCTACGCCATTCCCAATCAGGCGGGAGTCCCGGTAGACCTGTCCTGCTACTTTTTCTACATCGCGAGTTATTCCAGGGTGTAACTCGGATGTTTTCTTTAGTTTCCTGTCTTTTAATTTCCAAATGTAAACCCTGTTATCTTCAAATTCCAAGAAATGAAATCAATATTTATTTTTCTCTTTATTCTTCTGATTTGCCTTTTATTTCTTCTTTTCAGTTCTAATAATGCGGCTTTAAATAACATGACATGCTTGCGGACTTCATGCCCAGATCCAAACACGCTGTCTAATTGTGAAATAATGAACCAAGAACCAGAATATGATGAAGAAGAGGTTTCTAGGGAAATAAATCGAGAGTTGGAACAATTTGGGAATAAACCTAAAGCCAATGGTGCTGTTGAAGCAGCAAACAAGAACATCAAAAAGATTTTGAGAAAAATGATTCAGAGCTCCAGACAATGGCATGAAAAGTTGCCTTTTGCATTACTGGGATATCGCACCACAGTGCGTACATCGGTAGGAGCTACCCCATACCTTTTGGTCTATGGAACTGAGGCTGTAATACCCGCAGAGGTAGAAGTCCCTTCTCTCCGGATCATCGTGGAAGCAGAGACTGAGGACAGTGAGTGGGTCAAGACTCGTCTGGAACAGTTGGCCTTAATTGATGAAAAACGGATGGCCGCGGTCTGTCACGGGCAGTTGTACCAACAAAGAATGGCCCGCGCTTATAACAAGAAAGTACGACCCAGGAATTTTGAAGTGGGACAACTTGTGTTAAGGCGCATTCTTCCACATCATCAGGAAGCAAAAGGAAAATTTGCTCCTAATTGGAAAGGTCCATACATCATCAGAAAGATATTGCCGAGAGGAGCATTGTATCTGGGAGACATCGAAGGAAACGATCCCGAAGCCGCTGTGAATGCGGACGCAGTAAAAAGGTACTATGTCTAGATTTTCTGCGGTGATGACTTTGTGCAATTGAGATGACGAAGGCTTTCATTCCCGCTATCCAAACACTATCAATCTTTCGCAAACCCTTTGAGTCGGTTACCCTTCCTTGATTACCCTCTTTGGAACCCGAAAGTACTATTGAAAAAAAAAGAAAAAAAATGAAAAATGAAAAAATGAAAAATGAAAAAAAAGAGAAAAGAAAACAAAACAAAAACAGAGAAAAACAAAAACAAAAACAACAAAAAACAAAATGTTTCCCTGAACTACGTCTGACTTGATTTCGAAAGGATACCTCTCTCTGGGTTTCAGTCACACCAAAACAAAAATCCCAATTCCCCCAAAAAAGTGAAACTGGGGCAGATGATATAATGGCTCGGCAATGAGCCCACCAAAACGGTTCCAAAGTTGTAATTCCATCCAAGATTCTTTTTACCTAAAAACCTTGTCCAAGTCCTTCCGATCAATTGGCAAAGGCGTGAGAATTGAAAACATCATTGTTGGAATCTGATGCAATCAAATTGAGAGAAATAAAATGAGAGAGTCTTATCGGTGAAAACCTATGGGCACCATAAGGCGACGGTGAGTAGAGAAATTGAAAATGAGAGAGTCCGCTTAGTGAAAACTCGTAAAGAGCACTATCGGGCGACGGTGAGAAGAGAAATGAGAGAGGTCGATTGGTGAAAACCCGCAAAGGGCGCCATCGGCCGAACAGAAGACATCTCTCACCATTGAAAGAGTCCTGGCAAGATTCCCTGGATCTGAAACACGTGTCAATGAGTTTATGAGAAGTTTGGAAAGTTTGTGCGGGTCGGGCATCCAGTCCAAGAAGCATGTCATGTCTATTTGAAGCCTGCGTGCACCCCAGATAAGTCCTTCTTTTCTCCCCGAAAGGGGCGCTTCTCTTTAAATTCATCTTCTTGCCTTTTGTTTCCCTTTCGGTCTAACTCCGTTCCTGAAACAAATACAAAGAAAAGGTGGCAAGACTGGTTTTATTAGGCTCTCCTTAACAAAAGCTAAAGAAAAGTACCCAGCCTCAGCAGGTGCATCAAGCCAATCCCGACTGGCCATGATGGCGGATGCTTTAAAATCAAAGTTTATTGAAAGAGACAAAGAAAGTCGAGGACAAAGGTCTTAAAGGCAGAATAAAGCGAAAGAGTCGAGGCCCCACACGGGCGAGTCGTCATGAAATCCCGAAAGTCGAGCCTTTCGGTTTAAGAAGAGATCCATCTTCAAAACCAGCAAGCAGCAGAGTTTCTCAATAGAAGCTGGGCCAAAGTCAAGCAATTGAGACGATCAAGGCCACAAAACCAACCACCGTTTCAAAAACTAACAAATTGTTCTTTGTTTGAAAAGTTGATACAGGTGTAATCCAAAGCAACCATGCAAGAAGCAGGTGTAATCAAAAGAAAATGCGCAAGAGCTAGAAGCAGCCTCGCAACAATAATCAACTCGAAGGGAAGTTTCCTCAAAAACTCTTTCCTGCATCTTTACTAAAAAATATAAAAAAATAAAAAATAAAAAAAACCAAAATCATGGTAGCATAGGGCCCCTTTTCCTAGATATCCCGGCATAACCCGCGGACCTCCCTGGCATAACCCAAGGACCTTTTTCTTTTATCCCGGCATAACCCGTGGACCTACTTGGCATAACCCAGAGACTTTTTTCTCTTATCCTGGCATAACCCATGGACCTCCCTGTCATAACCCAATGACCTTTTTCTTTTATCCCGGCATAACCCGTGGACCTCCCTGGCATAACCCAAGGACCTTTTTCTTTTATCCCGGCATAACCCGTGGACCTCCCTGGCATAACCCAAGGGACCTTTTTCTTTTTATCCCGGCATAACCCGTGGACCTCCCTGGCATAACCCAAGGAGCCTTTTTCTTTTATCCCGGCATAACCCGTGGACCTCCCTGGCATAACCCAAGGAGCCTTTTTCTCTTATCCCGGCATAACCCGTGGACCTCCCTGGCATAACCCAAGGACCTTTTTTTTATCCGGCATAACCCGTGGACCTCCCTGGCATAACCCAAGGGACCTTTTCTTTTTATCCCGGCATAACCCGTGGACCTCCCTGGCATAACCCAAGGACCTTTTTCTTTTATCCCGGCATAACCCGATGACCTCCCGGGCATAACCCAAGGACTTTTTCTTTTATCATGGCATAACCCGTGGACCTCCCTAGCATAACCCAAGGACCTTTTTCTTTTATCCCGGCATAACCCGTGGACCTCCCTAGCATAACCCAAGGACCTTTTTTTTTATCCCGGCATAACCCGTGGACCTCCCTGGCATAACCCAAGGACCTTTTTCTTTTATCCCGGTATAACCCGTGGACCTCCCTGGCATAACCCAAGGACCTTTTTCTTTTTATCCCGGCATAACCCGTGGACCTCCCTGGCATAACCCAAGGACCCTCTTCTTTTATCCCGGCATAACACTATGCCGGGACCTCCCTGGCATAACCCAAGGACCTTTTTCTTTTATCCCGGCATAACCCGTGGACCTCCCTGGCATAACCCAAGGACCTTTTTCTTTTATCCCGGCATAACCCGTGGACCTCCCTGGCATAACCCAAGGACCCTTTTTCTTTTATCCCGGCAAAACCCGTGGACCTCCCTGGCATAACCCAAGGACCTTTTTCTTTTATCCCGGCATAACCCGCGGATCCCCCTGGCATAACCCAAGGACCTCTTTTATCCCAGCATAACCCGCGGACCTCCCTAGCATAACCCAAGGAGCCTTTTTCTTTTATCCCGGCATAACCCGTGGACCTCTCCGGCATAACCCGAGGACTTTTTTCTTTTCCGGCATAACCCGGTCATTCTCCAGCATAACCTGGTAACCCTCCCTAGTTTAAGGCTTCATTCCCGAGGATACACAATCCTCATTTTATTGCTTAGATATGTATCACAAATAACTCACGAAATTTTCCTAGTGAAAACTGGGGCAGAAAAAATTTCGTTCGTTTGTTTGTTTTGGTGTCTGAGCAGGTTTGACCTCGAGGCATAGGATCCGAGGTAGCTGAAAGAATGAGTCTCCATCCAGAATAAAGAAAGGAAGAAAAGAACAAAAAGAAGTGAATTCAAAATGCTGAAGCGGACAAAGGTGCGGACTGCTCAAAATCTGACTGAAGTCACAAGCTCCGCCTGTCCCGCTTTGATCCCATGCTGAAGAAAGAACCAGCACCTACAGCTTGCAAGCATCAAGATTCAGATCGGGGTCCACAACAAAACCAGCTAAGACTCAAGATCAAGTTTCAAAAGATTTATAGATAGGAATCTTGTAACTCATAGTTGATAGGCATAGCTAGCTTAGCTTTGATTTTCCTTTTGGTGTAATAAGGAGGTCAGCAAGCAGTAGCAGCAGCAACAGCAGTGAAATCATAGCTCCTGGTAGTCCCAGCTACCAAAACTTCCAGAATTACACTGACCTGATTCCTTTATATCCAAGGATATGTAGGCAACCTCTGAAGCAAGGTTCGGTCAGACGTTTTTCAAAATGCTTCTCATGGAGTGCCACGCAGGCAAAAATCCCTCAAGATTGCTCATTTATCTTTACCTGAAAATCCTTCGTGTCTCCGAGCAAAGAGGGGCAGCTGTGAGCACGTGATTTTTGCCTCGCTTAAATTACTCCTATAGAATTCTTAAAATTACGATTTTTCTTTATTTGTTTGATTTTTTAGGATTATTCTTGTGATTGTTTGCATTTTGTGTGCATTTTAATTGATATAATTCATAAAAAATACAAAAATAGCACATTTGCATTTAGGATACCATTTTTATATTTTAGTTCTACTAGTTAATTAACATTACAAGAAATGGAAGAAAATAACAAAAAATAGTCCTTTTTGCATTTTACTTTTAATTTTTGATTTTTTTTCCTTAGTTTTCTTTTAAAATTAGGATTTAGTTAATTTTTGAAAAATAATTTTAGAGTTAAATCAGGTTTGTTTTTAACAAAATCAAAAAAAAGAGAAAAGAAGAAAAGAGAAAAAGAATGAAAATAAATAAAAGAAGAGAAAACACGCCAGCCAGTTTTTGGGCCAGTATTCAAATTAATTTGGCCAGCCCAACTAAAATAACCCTGCCCGCACCAGTCCAAGCCCAAGTGATACCCACCCGGTCCAGCCTGTTTTATGCCCAAAACGACACCGTTTCAGTACCCTCTAATCACGACCGTGGATCTCATCAATCCAACGGTCCGGAACTAACTAGGTTTAGGGTATAAAAGTGTTTGAACAGCCCCTACCCCCCCCCCCCCCAATCACCGTCTCTAACACCCTTATTATACACCACCGCCCCCCGCCGGCCGCTGCCGGCCGAAAATCGCCTCCGCCGGCGGCGATTCTCCGATGACCCCCAAAATTACACCATACCTTCCCCTTCATCTCCCCATTCCATATCCACCCTCCGTTTTCTTCAAATCCCCCTTGAACTTGTCAAATATTCGAAACAGTGGTCGCCGGCTCTGCCGTGTCCAGCGGCGCCACCTCCAAACCTTACCAAATTAACACCATATGACCTCCTTACACCCCTCATCCTAAATCCACAACCCATACCCTTCGAATCTTCCCCAAGCACCTCGATTTTTAGATCGAAATTGGGCCCAGAAACCCTAATTTTGCAAATTGGGGGATTAGCGAGTTCTGGGCTATAATAGCCCTTAATTATGTATTTTCTCATGAAAACACATTATTAAGGACGATTATAGTCCAAGTACTTCCAAGATTAGCCGGCCAGAGCCCAAATTCGAAATAGGTACTTCATTTTGTCTTCTTTTCTGTTTTTCTTTCTTTCATAATTTTATTTTTATTCTCTTTCTTCTATTTTTGCTCAGTATGTTTCTACGTTGTTTTTATTTTTGGTGTTTGAGTTAGGTTTTTTTAGGGTTCCGATTACAGTGTTAATTTTTGTTTGATTGTCTGTTTGATTTTAATCATATAATTCCATGTTTGCTGTTAGTTTCTTTACATTTTATTTGATTTTGTTCATCTTATATTTTTACAGTATAGTTTCATGTCTTTTTTACATTTTTTATTATTTGATTTTGTTCACTGCATTTTCATGTTTGAATTGTCGAATTGTTCATTTATTGTTCAGTGACAAAAATAGTCTAGGGTTATAGTATTGATTAGAATTAATTTTCAGCTCTAATTAGAATTAGTTAGATTGATTAATTCAATTTTAGGAATTGTTTGGATATAGCTGAATACTCCAGCATTTGTTTTGTTTAACCATGGTCAGTTTTGACCAAAGTTAACAAGGCTGGGGGTTAGTTATCATAGTTTAGTAATTTTAGGACTAATTCAAAGGTAATATAGGTAGTTCAATGAAAGAATCTTGTAGTAACTGAATTGGAACCCCCTAGAACCTTCTAGATTAGGGTTTTAATTTGAAATTCAGGAACTTGGTAGTATAACTTGACCAACAAGGCATGAATTGAGGGACTAAGTAGTTAAAAACTGAAAATTAATAAGGGGGCAAGGGTGCAAAAGGAAAATCTGAATGCTGCCCTAACTTGACATATAAAAGGGCAGTCCCTTACCTTGCAAGGCAAGTTCTAGAGGGAAAAAAAATTTGAAAAAAAGTTTTGAAAATGTTGAGAGAGCTACAGATCTGAAATTTAAAATTTTTAGAGTTTAAGTTTTAGAAATCTGAAAAGTTTTAGAAGTTTAGAAGTGCAGAGATCTGAAATTCAAAATTAAAAAGTTTAGAAGTCCAGAGATCTGAAATTTGAAATTCAAAAGTTTTAGAAGTTTTAGAAATCTAAAAGGTTTTGAGAGGGAAAGATCAGAGAAGTTTAGAAGGTTATTAGATCTGAAAATTCAAAAACCAGTTTCAGTAGTCTAGAGAGATCCTAAAACTCTGAAAAATTCAAAAAAAAATTCAAATCCTAGAACTTAGAGAAATCAGAAAAATCCAAAAAAAAATACAATTCAAATTCAAATTCTTAGAGTGATCCTAAATTCCATTTGTTGAGTTAGCATTCCAGCTTATATAAGGTTGAAAATAGTTTGAACATTCTTGGTGTTTTGGTCGCTGAAGCTTCAGAAGTTCCTGGGTTTATTTCGAGTCTATTTTGGTTCATTCAAGTTTATTTTTGGTTATTTGTTGATGCTTTTCCTCTGCAATTCACTCCTGGGCTATTGTGATACTATTTTGGGTTTAAAATTGATCTTGTTGCTGCTGTGTGCTGCTGATTACTATCTGCTGATCTTCTGATCCAAAATTTACCTTTTGTGTGGTATTATCCAGGTATTCCTTTGAGCTATATATGAGGATTATTTTATGCACATGTAGAGGATTCAAAAATCGTGCAAATGAAGAATTTGTTGAAGTTGAATTGATGCCGAATGTGCTGCTGCTATCTAAGGCTGTATGTGGGTCCGGGCCCGGGCCTAAATGGGCTAAACGGGCCGGGCTAAACGGGCCCGGGCTTAGCGGTCCCGGGCTCTGGCGGTCCCGGGCTTCGCGGTCCCGGGCTTCGTGGGCTCAACGGGTAGGACCAGCCCGTGACGGGCCTAAGCCCATATGGTCCTGGGCTAAATGGGCCGGGCTCGTGGGCTTAGCGGGCCTAACGGGCTTTTTTTATTTCCGGGCTTTTTTTTTTTAATTTTTTTTATTTAGGGCAATTTCTTGTAAACCGTATGTGTATGTATATATATAAATTGCTCTTATGCATGGCTATATAAATATATGTGGTATATATAATATAGAAATCTAATTATTAAAGTGTTTGACGAAAATGTAAAATAACAAATCAATAGTAAAACTAAATTGGCATGCATAATAAATTAATAACAAAGTACAACATGAAGCATAAATACGTCTAATAATTTTAAAATAACACAAATTGTTGAAAAATCTTAAAGACGAATTTGCGGATAAATACCCTCAACACAATACTTTATATGCCTCCTTAAAATGCCTGTGGTATACCCTGAACGAAAATTTAAGACTCTTCCACAGTTCTTGCACTTTAATCTTTGGCCTTCTTCATTTTCTTCAAGCACTTCATAGTATTGCGACACAAATAAGCGCACTCTTTCCGAACGAGGCATGATTTAACTTGAAAATTGAGATTGAGACTTGAAGTCTTGAAAATTGGAGATTGAGAGATTGAGAGAAATTTAGATTGAGAAATGAGTATTGAGTATTGAAATGAAGAAGAG
>NW_017678528.1:0-5950 GCF_001879085.1 Nicotiana attenuata
TCAGCAGTCAGGCGCCCACCTGGAGAATAAGGGAAGTACAATTTAAATTTTAGCTTTTAATATTTGATAACATGATGTGCCCAGCCACCAAACTGGGGCAGAAAATTTTCTTTGTTTGTTTTGTTGCAGTCAGGAGCCCACCTGGAGAACAAGGGAATACTTTTTCAAGCGTTGCAGTCAGGAGCCCGCCTGGAGAACAAGGGAATACTTCTCAAGCGTCAGCAGTCAGGAGCCCACCTGGAAAACGGACACACGTTTCAAATAATAACAATCAAGCATCATTCGGAGGAATGACAGCAATATCGCCAACCACAATGCAAGACAACAACAGGAATACCATCGGAAGATTACGAGACACAAATTCAAGGCAACACAAGAACAAGTTAGAAGACATAGATAGGACCCTCTTGTAATTCGTAGATCATAGCTTAGGCTAGCTTCTTTTTTATTTTAACACGATGTAATAAGGAGGTCAGCGAGCAGTAGCAACAGCAACAGCAGTGAAATCACAGCTCCTGGTAGTCCCAGCTACCAAACCTTCCCGAACTACACTGACCTGATTCCTTTTTAGCCAAGGATATGTAGGCAACCTCAGAAGAAGGGTGCGGTCAACTCTTTCAAAAATGCTTCACACGGAGTATTCAAACGGGCAATAATCGCTCGTATCTGCTCACTTATCTTTGCCCGAAAACTCTTCGTGTTCCCGAGCAAAGAGATGCCGTCGTGAGCACGTGATTTTTGCCCTATATGAATTCTCCAGAAATTCAAACAAATGATTCTTCATTATTTGCAATTTNAGATGAACGAAGTGGGTACGTCGAGCCTCTTCAACGAGGCGCAACAAACGTTGATACGGGTAAGGCGTCAACCTTTTGTAGCCTTTTATGAATCTCACTTTGGTTTTTGATATGCTCTACTAACTTCATTATTTTTTAGGCTTCATTGTTTCATCATGAAAGATTCCTCCGGTACAGCTTGGAGATTAACCATCTCGAGTTCAAGCTCAAAGAGCAGGTCCGAAAGAAGGACATGTACATTGCTCTTAGTGAGCAGCAGGACGAGGCCCTCAAAGACCTTCTGATTCTCCAGGCCGAGCTGGAAAAAGCTCAGAAGGAGGCCTCGACCCTGAAGTGGGAACACGCCGACCTGGTTGAGAAGTTAAAGATCTTTGAGGCTAAAGACGAGCAGCTAGTTGTGGTGACTAACAAGACAACTTCGCATTTCCAAGAGAAGATAGACCTGATCGACCAGCTTCGGGCTGAGATGGATGAGGTCAAGGCCACGACTGAAGTGTGGAAGGGCAAGATAGACCTGCTGGCTTTCTAGAAGAAAGCTGCAAAAGTGGAGTTGGCATCGGTCGAGAACCAACTCTAAGTGGCGAATGACAAAGTCGATAAGTGGTCTCGGCTAAATAATGATCTCCGTGCACAGCTGAGCTCTACCGTCACGGAACGGGATGCTCTCGGACAAGAATATGCCGCACTGAGGTCCAAATTGGATGCAACCTCTGCTGGCACCGAGGAAATGGTGGCCCAGTATAAGGCCGATGTGGTGGTAGTTGAGGCCCGCTTAAAGACGAAGACTGAGTACATAAAGCGGCTATCCCGGAGAGAGACCCTCGAAGAGATCCATGCTCGAGGTTTTGACCTATCTGCTGAGATTGAGGAAGGCAGGAGACTCGAGGCCGAGGCAAAGGATCTCTAAGGGCCTGAGGGTCCCGAAGGCTCCGAGGGTTCCGAGGGCTCTGACGGTTCTGGCGACGAGTCGGGCCCTGGTGAAGACCAGGCGTAGATGCCTTAGTGTTTTTCCAGTGTTTCCTTATGTATATTTTTTTGTGTTTATTTTGAGGCTACTCTATCGTGCCTTTGTAAATATATTTTGGATTATATAAAATTTTCCCTTTTCTGGCAATACGTGTCTTTACTTTTCCGGCATCTTCTTGCAATTTTCTATTTGCGTATTGTTTTTAATGCCTTAGCATAAAATCAGATATAGTTCTGGAGCATCGATTTTTTGGAGGTCTGAATGGAGCCCGACTTTGATGCAACTTTGGTTTACTTGTGGCTTCGAATCCTCGATAAAACCAAAGGTTTTTAAGATGCTTAAGTGTTTTTAGACGATGTTTTTGCCGACGGTAACCTTTTAGTAGTTTCGATTTTTCATAAGGGCCTTACTTTCTGGTTACGAACTTTGGATGTCTCTGAGCTATTTTTAAGGTGGCCATAGCCTTTCATATTTGGGCGCGCCTAGTGGTTTTGGTGCCTCCAGGATTCGGTAGCCCGGGTCGTCCGAATTGACAGTCCCCGAGTAGGGGGTAGCCCGTGGACTTGACAGTCCCCAAGCAGGGGTATCCCGTGGGCATTAGGATCCAGGATCGAAGAAGTAAAATGCGCAGTAATAAAGTGTAAGGAAAGTAGAAATTTCTTTCATTGTTTAGTATGCAAGGTACATGATCGAAGGCGCATAAAACTTGTGTCGTGGCTAGAGTGGACTATGTGGGCACGGTTTATACGACCATTTGACTCTTATAATGAATCCTAACCACCAAGCCTTAGCTTTTAGAACATAAAATTTTCTTTTTCCCTTGCTAAAGATCTTAATCTGGGGTAATGGCCCCCAGTATTCGAGGTTGAACTCGTGAGGACTCGGATATTGTTGATCTGAAGCAAACAAGCATCGATTCCAGTTTGAAACCGGTCTTCAAATCTAAGGTAGCACGTTTTACTGTTGCCTTGTTAAAAACCTTGCCGAAAAACCCACTTGGGGACAAAACCGGTTCAAGGGAAAAAGAGTGCAATACGTACTTTTAGACCTAATAGACACATCCGTTCTTGGCTGATTACCTACATACGTTAGTCCGATTTATAACACAATTAAAAAGTAATTGAGTTCGTACCTTAGCAGTAGTACCATTTTAATTGTGTCATGTTCTAGTTGTTTGGTAGTTGTACACCATTTCCGGCTTCGAGTTTATATGTGCCTTTGCCGGTTATTTCAAAAACTCGATACGGTCCTTCCCAATTCGGGCCCAGTTTCCCTTCGTTTTACTTTTCTCAACACCAAGTCCCTGACTTGAATGTGTCGGAGGCTGGCTCTTCAGTTGTAATACCTTTCTTTTCATTGCTTCTAGGTAGCCAATCGGACCAGGGCGGCCTCCCGCCTTTCATCTAATAGCTCCAGGCTCGTGATCATGGCCTTGCCGTTTGGTGCTTCGGCCGCATACTGGAACTTGAGGCTCGGTTCTCCTACCTCAACTGGTATTAAGGCTTCGGCCCCAAAAACTAAAAAAAATGGGGTGGCCCCGGTGCTCGATTTCGAAGTCGTATAGTATGCCCACAGGACTTGGGGCAGGATCTCCTTCCATTTCGCTTTTGAACTGGTCAATCTCTTTTTCAGGTTTTGGAGTATAGTCTTGTTCGTTGATTCTGCCTACCCGTTCCCACTAGGGTGATAAGGTGTTGATAGTATCTTTTTAATCTTGTGATCTTCGAAAAACTTACTCACCTTGCTGCCGACGAATTGTTTTCCGTTGTCGCAAACAATCTCAGCCGGTATCCCAAATCGACATATTAGTGGTCCTACATGAAGTCAATGACTTCTTTCTCCCGGACCTTTTTGAATGCTTGAGCCTCAACCCATTTAGAAAAATAATCAGTCATGAATAGTATGAATTGAGCCTTACCGGGTGCCAATGGCAGGGGACCGACGATGTCCATTCCCCACTTCATAAATGGCCACAGGGACAGGACCGAGTGGAGCATTTCTCCTGGCTGATGGATCATCGAGGCATGTCTTTGGCACTCGTTGCATTTATGTACGAAGTCCTTCGCATCCTTCTCCATTTTGGTCCAGTAGTAGTCGACCCTAATTAGTTTCCAAAGCAGGGATTCTGCCCCCGAATGGTCCCGCAAGTGCCTTCGTAAACTTCTCTCATGGCGTATTTGGTCTCCTATGGTCCCAAACATATGGCTAGTGGGCCAAAGAAGGTCCTCCTGAACAATGCCCCTTCAACCAAGCTAAATCTGGCAGCTTTGATGCACAGGGCTCTCGATTCTTTGGGATCCGAAGGCAATTTTCCTGTCTTTAAGTACTCTATGTATTTGTTTCTCCAATCCCGAGTTAAACTCGTTGAGTTCACTTCAGCGTGGCCTTTTTCTATCACCGAGTTCATTAGATGCATTGCTCCTCACGAACTGAATTCATCAGAATCGACCGAAGATCCCAAGTTAGCCGGTGACTCGGCCTCACTGTTTTGATATCGGGGTACATGCTGCAGGGTCCATTCCCTAAATTGGTGTAGGGTTACCTGCAATTTGTCCAAGCACCTTCGCATCCGTTCTTCTTTTACTTTGAACGTTCTGTTAACTTGATTTACCACGAGGAGGGAGTTGCACTTGGCTTCGATCACTTCGGTCCCAAGGCTTTTAGCCAATTCCAGACCTGCAATCATGGCCTCGTACTCGCCTCGTTGTTAGTCAATTTCACAGTTCTAATAGATTCCCTGATTACATTTCTCGTAGGTGGTTTTAATACAATACCAAGCCCGGTGTCACGACCCAAATCGGAGGGCCACGACGGGCACCCGGTGCCTTACTCAACCGAGTACCAACATAACGTATCTTTCTTATCACACCATCATGGGTAAATAGGCCAGAAGGGTCGTCATGAGATAACCAGAATAAAACATAAGGGAATACTAGACATAGGACGACCCAACATGATATAGAAACTTATACATGTGACATACGGGCTAATAAAGCCGACATGATCATTTGTACACTTAAAACATAGGCCTATAAGGCCATAAAAATATCCATCTACAAGACATCTGTCTACAAGCCTCTAAGAGTACATAAATGTCATAAAGGTCGGGACAGGGCCCTGCCATACCAGTCAATACATGTCCAAATCATACTGACCAAATAGACAACTCCGGAACAAGTGGAGTGCACCAACACCTTCCGCTGAGCTGATAGCCTACTAGGAGGACCGTCAACCTGTCTATTGGGACCTGCGGGCATGAAACGCAGTATCCCCGGGCAAAAGGGACATCGGTACAAATAAAGTATCGAGTATGTAAGGCATGAAAGCAGTATATAAAGACATGAAAGAAACATGGAGTAAAGAACTGAACCTGTAAGTCTGAATGGCTCTGTGAATCGTGAAACATTTATAATATCATGCATATGTGTATAAATGTCATATCATGCATAGGTATATACGTACATAACATCATCAAGCCTCTGAGGGCATCCCATCATATCATCTCGGCCTCTATAGGCAAAATCATCAATGTATACCAGCTGATTAGGTGGTGGCGTGTATATAACACCATAACTTTCCTCATACCCCATATAACTATAATATATGCGTATATAACGCCATTTGGTCATGGGTGTCACACCTCCTTTTTTCACTACACCCCCGGAAGGGGTATGATAAAGGGAGTTATTTCCAACTTGAAGTGACAATCAAAACGGGATTTATTTAATTAAAAAGATTCAGAGTCGCCACTTGGGAGATTTATGGTGTCCCAAGTCACCGGTTTAAATCCCGAACCGAGGAAAGGGTTGACTCTGTATTACAGTCCGCGAACCAGAAATCCGGGCAAGGAATTCTGTTAACCCGGGAGAAGGTGTTAGGCATTCCCGAGTTCCGTGGTTCTAGCACAGTCGCTCAACTGTTATTATTGGCCTATTTATACTGATTTTTTAAAACACTTTTAAACCTATGTGCATTTTTACTTTAAAACCGCTTTTAATTAATTTTAAGGAAGATTTCAACGTACATCTAAAACACATCTTTGAACCGCGCCACATGAAATGCACCCGCAGTCCGAGACACATTTTATTTAACATTGTTAAGATTTGGATTTGGGTCACATGAAATGCACACCCGAGTTTAGGAAAGTAGATTATTAAAATAACCGCGCCTAAAGCAATTACGCGTT